>NC_073306.1:181350304-181650304 GCF_027595985.1 Sorex araneus | reverse complement strand
ATGAGCTCTGTCAATGTGAGCTTGTCAAGGCTACAACTTCATAGACCTGAGAGGCGGTTTGAGAGGTCAGCCCTTTTCAGGTTCGCTGTGATGCAAATGAACTTTAATGCTTAAACAACTATTGGAATTTTTATGTCTGCTCCTTGTTCTTTTTTCTTCACAAAGTCATTGACGAGACATTCAGTGCTTTTTAAATTGGGAGTTGCATTGTGCTAAAGACCTAGTACAGATTTACGGAGGGCTGAAAGCAGTTAGATCATGTTCTTTTCATGGTGCGATTAGAATCAAATCGATTTCCCTACAGCCTTCAGCATTCAGATGGCAATTTTAACAAAGCTTGGGGGCTAGACAAGGGACAAAACGACTGAACTGAATGTTAATTACACTCTGCAGCCTTATTTTCTTTTGATTTGGGGCTGACTGGCAACTAAATTAACAAAAAGTGTGACCATAACTGCTGCCCTATTTTCATTTAAAAGGAGAGCTGCCTCTAAAAGGCTATCTTTACAAAGAAACAAGTGAGGTCTGCTGATCATTGTTAACAAGGGCACTTTTTTTTTCCTTTAAAATTCTTGCCCCCCCCCCAACAAAAACTGTTCAAAAAGTAATGTAATAAATTAGTCATTGGTGTATTCTTACCCAGAGAGGTAGTTGGTTTCTCACTTTTATGACATAATTTTAGAAAATCTAAGACAATAGTAATTTATTAGTTATGAGTTATAATTGGCATGTATGTAATTGTATGTCTGTAGCATGTTCCACGTGCTAAAAGGTAGTAGGTTATAGATTTCATGAGCCATGTTAAATATTAACATCAAATTATTCAAAGCCAGCTTGATTCTAACACTGTTTTACCCACCTCATCTTTGCTTGACATTCACAGTTACATATTTGACCATTAGTACTTACTTACTTGGACTGCATTAATAGCACTACATGCTTTTTTCGTTCCCTTGCAAGGAAGCTGCAGCTGCACCAAGTTGCAGTTGATTCTTAGAGAACACTGTCTTTTTTGCACCTGCAGCTGTGTCAGTCTCATCCTAGCACCTGGCACCATGAATTATCCTCTCCTTTATTTATATTCCAAACAAACATTTCATCTTACGTGGTATATGGTATATACTACGATAAACAAGATCTTAAATGTGAATTTCTCAGTTGATTCCTGTAACAATAGTACTGAATTGAGAGCTTGATTTTGACTGTCAGATGGTACTTTTGTGCTGCTGACTTAAACATTTTCCCTCTTTGAAAATTTTTATCTGTGGAATAACAAACTTTTAACTGTGAGCATTATTTTTCAAGTATGGTGTAGGCATTATCTTAAAATATGACATAAAAGTCAATTTGATTTGATAATTTACTGAACTTTTTTCCACTTACTAATTGTAATTATTTCCATTTTGAATTTCCCCTCAAGAATTTTTCCTTTTGTATTTTGGTTACTAAAATTTAAATAACCTTAAAAATCATACTAATTTTTATTACTTTAATGTTACAGAATTTTGGAAAAATGGGTATTGAACTTTACATGATTTGTTTGATAGCATTAACTTGGGGCTTGAATGATGATTTAAAATTAGAAGATTGTGTTAAACAACTTCAAGAAGATACCTTTACTAAGAAACTAAAGCAAGTCTCTAAAAAACTGTTTCTGTTCAGATTACTGTTTAGCATTAAATGTTGCTAGTGTTGTAGACTAGCCATCCTATACTCAGTCACTGTCTTATACCTCTCTGCTTTTCACACAGAAAGCAGCTGCAAAACCAAGTTTTTCTAAAACCAGTCAAGAGTAAACTTTTTCTCATTTGTCTTCTAGACACGAAGATCGATTGAGAAGTTATTAGAATGGGAAAACAATAGGTTATACCACAAGGTGAGTACCACAGGGAGCAGCTTCGTACTGTTGGAGTCTGAATTGCACAGTATGGAAACAGATGCTTTTGTTGAACTAAAAATATGAAAGGTGGACAAATGGGTTAGTCTGTGCACTGCAATAAAATAGAGCTCATTTTTCTTCTTTTGCTCTCTTACTTGTCTAGCTGTGCTTGCACTGGAGACTGAGCAAAAGGAAATGTGAAACGAATAACATGATGGAATATGTAAGTTAAAGGGCTGTTTTGTGAGTTTCTCTATTAAATGATCATTTATTTTGCTTCTGATCTTATTCTTTTCATGATTATTAATCAGCAAAGGTGTCAGGAGCTTAATCTCCTGAGCGCAAGGATTTTCTACGGTTCACAGATGCATGGTTTCATGCGCAGGACTGATTTATAAAGTTATGAATGACTTGAAAACAAGGCTTCACTGTGTTCTGAAAAATAATAAATTAATTGCCAAGATAAAATAGCCTGAACGTGTGTTGATGGAGTGTGAAATTTTAGATGCTGTATAAAGAATAACCACAACTTTGGTTACGCAGCAAGTCAGATATGGCTTTTTTTATATAATGCTAATCAAGTTTCCAAGTAGGGAAGAAAACCTTTCAACCAAGCCATTGGAGCTTAAGAAACCTTTAGCCTTTATAGATTTTAACTGCCCATACCTCAGTAGCCTTTAAAGAATCTTTCAAAGTGTTATTACAATATTGTCTTATAAAAATTAAGTAGGAAATGAAATGTTGCTCATTCTGTGTTTCCTTAAAAGATGTAATTTGGGCTATGTACACAGTGATTTTTAGAACTTACACAGTGTAGATTTTAACTTAATAATTCCAATTTTTCTTCTGAGAAGCCCAGAATATTGTAAAAAACCCACAAATTTTTATTGATTCTCCCTTGAACTTGGGTGTTTTATTTTTAGTATAGATAGAGTACAACATTTAAAATCTAAGAGAGTATTTATTGTTAAAATTAAAGTAATAGCCTTTGTAAAGTACCTGGTGCATCATTTTTGATAAATATTTTTCTATTCTTTTATATAGCCATTGTAGATAGTATACGTATGTATGTATATATGTATGTATGCATGTATGAAAAATTGGTTAAAACAGTGCTGAAATAGTTGGAAATTATCATAAAATCATTTTTCTGTGTAAGATTTTCTCTTTATTTCATTATCCAGTTAAATCCTATTCTAGCCTGGAACATAAAAGGCATTAAAAAAAAATTTTTTTTTCATAGAATAGCTCTATTCAGTGAGCCAAATAATGTAGATTTTATCATTATATCAAACATGTTAATTTATGATGATGAGAAAAATACGTGGTACATTAAATAACTTTTTAAAAGCACATTCAAATAACTTATTTTGAGATTGACTTGTGAAAATATAAGTCTTGTAGTTTCATCACATGTAGTAAGAGAGCTTGTGTGTTTTGGGGGCAGGGATAAATGGGAGATGTAAAATATTTTGTGAAAAGCATTTGCCATATTCATTAAACCCAAAATGAAAGTTATTTGCAATGTTATTGTTTTCTGATAGAACCGTATAAAAACTATTCATAATATATACTCGTTGTATTCATGTCTATTCTTTCATTAACTAAAAATAAATTTACTAAACTTCTAAAGTATCTTAGACTATGTCCTTTGTTTGCAAAATTGTTTAAATTTTTCATGGATTTTGGATAATTAAGCAACTCTACAAAGTCATTACAAATAGTAGGAAAAAAGAAAACATTTTAAATTGCTAAAAATTTATTTTAAATGTTTTTTCTCCAAAGATGTGTATATATATATATATATATATTTATGACAATTAAATTGGCATAAAAAGCCAACAAAAAGTGTTACAGGTGTTGTTTATTGAATGCTGACTTATAAGTAGTTTAAATACTCTATCACCAAAATTTAGAGCTACTAAAAATCATTCATTTTGTGTAATCCCTGTATTTTATAGATAAGGAATCTGAGAAATGAGAATCTTAACTCAAAGATGCCCAATGGAAGCTAGTGATTATTTTGTAGGCAAATAACAGGTCAGGAAAAGGGCAAAGATGGCACATATGGCTGAGTGCAGGGTAAAGTAAAAGAATATTTTATTTGTTTTTTCATCTTGGTGGGGGAATCCTAGTGTTGGGGCCTCCATACTGGCACCTGGCAGTAATGGAGAGGTCATGTGGTGCCAGGGATTGAACAGAGGTCTTCCCTAGCTCCCTGGCCTGAGTGGAATGTTTTTGAGCTAGGTACAGAAGTAACTTCTTAGTGAGACTGATCAAAAGAGAGGAAAACTAAAGAGTGAAAATAAAGATTTCTGGCCTAGCTGGCTAAGCATAGAAGTGCTCTAACCACAGAGATCATAAATAGACATTTTCTGAAAAAGCATGAACGCCTTCATTAAACTTGGAAATTATTCTAAGTAATTTCTGTTCTATAGATTGTAATTGATTTTATTGCACCTCAGGGCTGAAAATAAAAATTAGCTTTGGTCAACTTTTAAGTTTCTGTGTTACTGTGTTTTGTTTTTGTTAGTTTTCTTTAGCTTCTATTCAGAAGCCCTCTGGAACAAATTTTTACTTTTGATTTTTATTTAGGAAAAAAGGATTTTTTGTGTTTTGGAAGGGGATGCTCCAGGGTTGTGCTGGAAATCACCCAGGGTAGCAGGCTGGAAGGCTCCACAGTGCCAAGGACCAGATCCAGGGTCCTAGATGTGCTGGGCCTAGGCTGCAGGCCTTTGAGCTGTCTCCCTGGCATAAGAACTTATGTGTAAGGGAGAGAAATAAAGGACCAGTATCCGTTATCTAGAAATCACACCTCCTGGGACAGTAATCTGAGAGCAACTTTACAACCTTAAAGACACATGAAATTGGGTTGGATAAAAGGGAGGAAGTCTGAGTAAATAAATATTGGGTCAGTGGCATCCACATAGTACAGTAGAAAGTTCTTTGTTCAAATGTTGACTTCCCACTTTGAGAAATTTTACATGTAATTCTTAGAGCATCAGTCTTAAAAGGGAATGATATGTGTACATGCCACAGAAAAGTTGTTGAGATGAAATAAGTGTATATATTATGAAACATCTGATACGTTATTTCTGAATGCTAGCTCCTTTTTCTCATTCATGCATGCATGTGTTCTATGTGTTAAAGGCACTGTCAGATTGTTTTGAAACATGAAATATAAACTGAAGTGCTTTTAACTTAAAAATGTATTGTCTTTTTAAAGGTTTTTTTTTTTTTTTCCCCCTGCAGGTCATCCTCATAGAATTTTTACCAAAGACACCAATCTTTCGACCAGATTAGCAGTTAACTTTATTTCTAGAGACTTTCCAGTATGTTGTCTTTCCAATGGTGCCTTGCTCGGTGCTCTCCTGGTGGTGACATAACATTGGTTCTACAGAATTGTGTGGTGTTTTTCCCTGTTTTGTTTTGTTTTCTTTTTGTTTTGTTTTTTGTTTTTGTTTGTTTTTTAAATAACCGCATGTTCTAAGTGTGCATTTTTGTCAAACTTTGCAACAGTTATTTCATACAGATGTTTAATACTTAAGTTATTGTGCTCTTTTCTGTTATGTATCTGATTTTCAAGCATTACTTTTTGTATTATCAAAAAAATACATTTGAACTTAGCATTAAAAAGTGGCCAGCCTTTTTTATTTTATCACCTAGTATGCAGTCTACTTACTAATTTCATAACACAGAAAAAAAACTTAAAATTGTCTTAAATAAATTTGATTTATCAGTGAAAATAAGAGAGAAAAAATAACCGTATAAGACTCTACCTACCTACCTATCTGGCAAGCACACTCTTTGTATTTTCTTTTAAAATCTAGCAGTCATTATTTTAATACAGTAAATTTTGTTTTGACTTTTGGAACCTAACATATCCTTTCTTACACAATTCCTAATGCTCTGTTTACAGCAGATGTATGTGTAACCATATTATGAAGACCGATCAGAAAGTGTTAAAAGTCAGTCTTCAGAGGTAGTGAGGCAGGATTAAATTATTTTTATTAGACTAAACAAAACAATGAATAGTATGCATGCATTTAATGGTTACTAGAGCTCAGGATCCACAAATACAGTAATGTCACAATCTGTATATTTTTGATCAAGATGATATTAATAATGGCCTTATTGGGTTACTTTCTATTGTTCATCAAACCCATGTATACAAAAGTCTGAAATGATTCCTTTTTAAAAATTCTAAGGAAAATATTTCTCCCAACCTAACTCAATTGTGGAATGAATATGTGTTTCTGAATACATCATCTTTAAGGATTGAAGGGCATATTTAGTACTGTTTTTATTAACTAATTTGCTTTTAGTTCAGTTATGTATACTTTTTTATTGAAAATGTGGCGTATAAGTGAATCAGGATCAGTTTTGTTTCTTTTGTACACATATGTATGTATGTACATTAACAACGTACATACGTTTCTTTTTTCTCTTTTTGGTTGTACATATCTTCATACATTTTTAAACTTTAAAATTTTTAAAGTGGCCTGTGTATAAGATTTGTTTTTATAAACCTGAAATTATACCAGTTATAAACCTGAAATTATATCAGTTTTAATGTGTGTCAAGAACATGTTCTATACTACTGTGGTATCGAGCAATAATGTGAATAACTTTTGAAATCATATGAACTATGCTTAATGATTTGTATTAAGAATTGGTACCACTATACCAACCTTTTCTCCCCTTGTACTAAACCTTTTAAATGCCAGTTTCAATAATTTATATAATCTGTATTTAAGAAAAAGATATTTCTTTGTACTTCTCAAAAGTACTGTAATTCATTATAAATTTGAACAGCTTAATGCCATTTCTCTTATCCTATAATGGACATTAGGGACAATTTTAAAAGTAGGTTTCTTGTGAGAGGTCTGAGAATTATTTATGTTCCATTGCCCCCATCTCCAAACATTTAGCAACTTGAATTTATATGACCTTTTTTTATGACATGCTCAAAGTACAAAGTATTTAAGCAGTTCTGACTTTATTTACCTTTTGTCTAGGGTTTGACATATCACCGTAAAGTAGTATGATTAAACATGTAATGTTATTCAAAAGCTCTAGTATTCTCTTGTGGTTTCAGTGTGAAAATTTTCTGTATGGAGAATTCTCAAGTCTGCCTTTAAGTTTAGAAAAAGCAGGAAGATACGACTGTGTAGACTATGTAGCACAGTGTTCCCCAGCTAAAATTTTATGTTTTGTAGAGCACCACTGTTGATCAGCCTTATAGACAAAATTATGATATCATTTTTCCTGTTATCAGTCTTCTACAAATAAAAATTTTAAGTGATTTCTGTAAAAAATGCTTAATCGTAGGATAATTTGTATAGCTGATAGTATTAAGTGTAGGATTTGAGTTTTTTTCTTAATTTTATTGAGAGGTACGTTGGTTATTTTAAAATTCCTAATTATACACCTATATTTCTTATGTATAGAACTTCACCCTAAACCAGTAATGCTGGAGCAGTTAGCTTTCTAGGCTTGGATTTTTATTAGTAGTCCCTGTTTCATGACTGAATTCTCAGGTTTATTCTTTCTTGAGTCATGAATTTATAGGTGCCCAGGTTACTGGATATTAGAAATCTCAGAGATCCCCATGTAAAGTAAAATTAGTACAAAGGAAGTATTTTAAGTTATAATTTCTCAACTCCTGTTTTTTTAAATTTAAAAATAGTGAGATATGAACTGTAGGTACCTCTTTTTTTGTTTGCTTTTGGGCCACACCTGACAGTCCTCAGGGATTACCCCTGGGCACCATATGGGATGCCAGGGATCAAACTTGGGTTAGTTGCATGCAAAGCATTTGCCATAACCGCTGTACTATTAACTCCAGCCTAAAACTATAGGTATCTTTAAAAAATTAGCCAAGGAAAAGTATTATTAGAAGAAAATTAATACACTGAATTTATATGAACCGAGTGAATTATATATTTGTTTATATATTACAGGGGTTTTACAATCAGTACATTGTTCTTCTGTGGAAACATTATTTTTGATTGTCCTTTGCAATGTCTGTTTTATTTTAATATATGACTTTGTTATGTAAAACCCAAAACCTAACGACTGGTATAAATAAGTGGCTCACTTGAATTAAGGTGTTTTTCCCTCTCACACAAAAGGATCACTTTATCATATAAAATGGTTCCCAGGTTCTTTATTAAGACTATTCAGTGGCTAGCGTTACTTACTATAGTTGAGTCACTATTTTTTCATTCACATCTCTTGCATTTTCAAAACCAAGAAATATTCAAACCATAAATAATAGTAAGCATTGATTTCCTGAAAAATGAATTTCCTAATTGAATAATTTTTGTACAGTACTTATGATTATTTCTTTATATGGGTAGAGACAGGCCACAGGAATGCAATTTGAACGATATTCCGTATAAATAATTTGGTTGTAAAAGAATATTAAATAATAATATAGTTGGCCCCAAGTTGCATGAGTTCAAACTACATTAGTTCTATATAAAATTATGTATGTAGATGTTCAACTTTTATGTGTTCTGCATTACAATTATAACCCTCGGATGTTTGCTGTGTTTTGGCTCAGCTGTTGGACAGCAGCACTAAACCAAAAGTACAATGTGTTTAAAATTTTTATTTCCAGGCTCGAACCTTGGGCCCTCTTCCTTTCCTGGCCTACTGAAGCACTCTAGTTCCTTTTGCTGCCCACTTGATGTCCACAGTCTTGACCACCCCACAGAGTTTCTGAACTTGTCTGTCTTCTGCAAAACTCCCCAAAAGAAGGTTTATTCTTCTGTATTCTTAGCTAGGTGTTAGAAGACCAATTAAAGTCCCTCAGTCTTATAAATGATGAATAACTGACATTCTCTCTTTTTTTAAATTGAATCACCATGAGATATAATTACAAAGCTTTCATGTTTGCGTTTCAGTCATACAATGATCCCATCTCTCCACCAGTGCACATTCTCTACCACCAATGTCCCCAGTATACCCCCCTTCCACCCCTCCCCCTGCCTCTATGACAGACAGTTTCCCCCATACTTTCTGCTTTTGGGCATCATGGTTTGCAGTATAGATACTGAGAGACTATCACCTTTGGTCCTTTATCTACTTTTAGCACACATCGCCCATCCCAAACGATCCCTCCATCATTGACTTAGTGATCCCTTCTCTATTCCAGCTGTCTTCTCCCCCAGCTCATGAGACAGGCTTTCAACTATGAAGCAGTATTCCTGGCCCTTGTGTCTACTGTCCTTGGGTGTCAGTCTCATTTTATATTCCACAAATGAGTGCATTCATTCTAAGTCTGTCCCTCTTTTTCAGACTCATTTTACTAAGCATGATACTCTCCATGACCATTCACTTATAATCATATTTTCATGACTTTTTCTTTCCTAACAGCTGCATAGTGTTCCATTGTGTAGATGTACCAAAGTTTCTTTAACCAGTTGTCTGTTTTCGGGCTCTCAGGTTGTTTACAGATTCTAGCTATTGTGAACAGTGCTGTGATGAACATACAGGTACAGACATCATTTCTGCTGTAATAGCTGAAATTCTCAGTCCAGGGCTGAGGGATGTGGCTCATTGTTACTTGCACATGCTTTTCGTGCACGCGTAAGTCTCTGGGTTTGATCCTCACACATCCTACACACACCACACAAAAACACATTTTAAAAAAAGAGTTTCTTATATTTACAGTCGGCACAGTGGTACAACTGGTATTTTCCTTTTGAACAGATCCTGTTAATCCAGACTTTAAAGGGAGTGAGGAAAAGATTGTTATATAAGGAGCTTCTCAGACCACCATTTCTGAAGAAAGTTTATGTCTAGTATTAGAATGGAAAGAATAGGTTCCTGGCTAATCCTCAACTGGGGTAATATTCCATAGTTTGTTTTTAAATAACCTTTAATTGTTGCTTTGTTTAAAAAAACGATTGGTGGTGGGTGGCAGGGTGTGTGTGTTGGAGGCTGGGGGTCTACACCTACCAGTGCTCAGTGCTTCCTCCTGGCTCTGTGCTGAGGGGTCAGTCTGGGTGGTGCTTGATGACCACTTGTGCTGGGATTGAACCCAGGTTGTCTGCAAGCAAAATGACACTTTAATTCCTGTATTTTCTCTCTACCCTAAATATCCTTTTTAAAGGAAGTATAGTTGTGTAATTTTCCATTAATATGATAGCCAAGTTTAAATTGTTTTTCGGAGCAGCATATTTTGTAGAATTTGATATTTGAAGATTTTTTTTTGTACTCCCATAAATATTTTAGCAATTTAACTTTTCTAAATACTTCTTTTTTTGCTTTTTTTTTTTTTTTGGAGGGGGTGGCGTCACACCAGGCAATGCACAGGGGTTACTCTTGGCTCACGCACTCAGGAATCACTCCTGGCGGTGCTCAGGAGACCATATAAGATGCTGGGAATGGAACTTGGGTCAGCCTCGTGCAAGGCAAACGCCCTACCTTCTGTGCTATATAGCTCCAGCCCCTTCTAAATACTATTAATATTATTATTCACTCACCCCCCACACACATACTAAATTGAACTTACAGGGTTTGTTTATATCCTTAATAGCTATAATTATGAGCAGAAAACCAGAATACTAATTCTGAATGAATTTTTTAGACCATTTCTTCTGTGAGCAAAATCATTATTTGGTCTCTTCATTTCCAGTAAGAGCAAATATGAGGTAGTTATTACATGTTAAGGCCAATATAAAAATAAGTTGCTAGTACTTAATAATCAGTGATTGGGCTGGAGCAATAGCACAGCGTGTAGGGAGTTTGCCTTGTATGAGGCTGACCCGGGTTCGATTCCCAGTATCCCATATGGTTCCCCAAGCACCACCGGGAGTGATTCCTGAGTGCATGAGCCAGGAGTAATCCCTGTGCATCGCTGGGTGTGACCAAAAAAAAAACCAAAAAAAAAATTGAGTAGTTTTCAGAACTTATTTGTGTATTTACAACTAAGTAGAAATGAGTTATTTTCAAAATTTGTATTGGAGCCATAGCACAGTGGGTAGGGTGTTTGCCTTGCATGCAGCCGACCCGGCTTCAATTCCTCCGTCCCTCTTGGAGAGTATTCCGCCCACACGGCAGAGCCTGGCAAGCTACCTGTGGCATACTCGATATGCCAAAAACAGTAACAACAAGTCTCACAATGAAGACGGTTACTGGTGCCTGCTGGAGCAAATCGATGAACAACAGGCCAACAGTGTTACAGTACTACAGTATTTAAAATTAGAATTGAGAGTGATGCACTCCTTAAAGCACTTTGTACATTTAAAAACTAGGTAAGCATTATGAATACTTAAAGTTTCTAATAAGACTTTAAAATATAGTTGGGGCCAGAGAAATAGTACAGTGAGTTGAGTGTTTTCCTTTCATGCTGACTACCCAGGTTCCATTCCTGGCTTCCCATATACTTCCCCTGTGCACTACCAGGAGTCATGCTGAGTGCAGAGCCAGGAATATCCCCAGTGAAAAGCCAAAAAGAGGGGCTGGAGTGATAGCACAGCGGGTAGGGCGTTTGCCTTGCACGCGGCCGACCCGGGTTCTAATCCCAGCATCCCATATGGTCCCCTGAGCAACGCCAGGGGTAATTCCTGAGTGAGGAAAGAGCCAGGAGTAACCCCTGTGCATCGCCGGGTGTGACCCAAAAACCAAAAAAAAAAAAAAAAAAAAAGTCAAAAAGGAAAAAAAAAGTTGCATCCCAGATGCCCAAACAAAAATCGTGGCAGTTTTTAAACATTTCCTCTATAAGCATGATACTCTGAATTATTTTTTCTCTTTATGAAAAAGTGTATTTCTAACTTTTAAAAAGCAGAAATATTTCAGTAAACTAATTTTACTAGGTATTGTTGAATTTTGACAGATAACTTACATATATATAAATTTTTTAAAGGAAACTATGCCAAATTGCCCTTTTATGAAAATATAAGAATTAGAATAGTGTTTTGTGTACTCTCTTTTATTCGCCTTTAATGAACCCTCAAACATGCAAATTTTCCTTCTATAATGTCTAATTTAGTAAAACCATTTCCAGTTTCTTATTGACATAAGTATGGTAGATGTAAAATGTGCTAGGAGAGAGTATTTCATTCCCCCAAGAAACTTTTTGTATTAAAAAAAAATTACTCTTTGTTCTTTAGTTGCAATTTGTTTAATTAGGTAATAGAATTCTCATTGTGTTGCTATGAAGCCTTTATAAACAGAAATACCTTGAGCTCTCAACTCAACAGTAACTTTTTTTTTTTTTTTTTTTTTTTTGCGCTTTTGCTTTCTGGTTCACACCCGGCTATGCACAGGGGTTACTCCTGGCGGTGCTCAGAGAACCATATGGGATGCTGGGAATTGAACCTGGGTTGGCTTGCATACAAGGCAAACACCCTACCTGCTGTACTACTCCGGCTCCAATAGTAACTTTTGTACTGACTCGTCTTATTTTCTCTAATGTAGGACCCTAAGCAGCTCACTTCTTTAGGCATCACTGTTTTGATTTTCTTCACAACACTCTCTACAGTCTACAATTATCTTAGTTCTATGTGGTTCTCATTAATGCCTGTTATAAATTATCTCAGTGGGATTTTTTTGGGTGTTCACTTAATAGCTTCTAGAATAGAGGAGGTGCTCATTTTTGTTGAAAATATCATTTCCAGGTGTAAGTTGAAACTTGCTACCCAAGATACAAACTAAGAAATTCCAAATACCTCTGTTAGTAGTCAAGAATGTCTCTTGTCTTTACTTCATTTTATTTGGTGGGTGGGTAGGTGTTGAACCCAAGGCCTCATATATTCAAAGCCTGTGCATTACACTAAGATATATCCCTGGCTCCTTAAGCCCTTTTAATGACTTTTTTTTTCTTTTATGTTTGTGGGGCTAAAAATTAGCAGTGGAAGGAAGCAAACTAGAAACTGAAAATCTGTTCTTCACTTTTGTTTACAGAGGGAAAGCCAGGAATTGCTTCAACTTTATTTCCTTTTTCACATTCTTGGTTTTACAGTAGAAATTATTTTCTAATAACAATCTTGCTATGTATAATTTTGCTCTGCTATTAAGATAGTGGAAGACTATCTTGAACAAATTACTATTCTATTTATCACTTGTAATATGTGGTGATTATAAAGGGATTTTAGGAATTCATTCCAGTATTCTTAATGAGCTTGAAAAATTATCAGATAAAAGGAGAAATATCTAAAGTGTGAGCAATTATGCAGACCCAATATAAGGATCCTTATTAATTATTCTTTTAGGTAATCTGTTTAATAGGTAAATGGTAACACTTTAAAAATAAAAATAGTAAAATAACAGTTGAATTACAAATATACAATTTTTTTCATTATTCAGAAACCCATTGCTAAATAGACACTTGTCTGTTTTTGCTCAGATGATTTTTATTAGATAAAAATACATATATTTATAATTGTAAAAAAATATGTAAGTTCTATTTTACATTTCATAGTTTTGGGTCCTAGGTCGGTTATAGTAATTTTAATCTTACAAAATTAAATCTTTATTGACTGGGCTTTTCTGGTGAACAGAGACCTAATTTGAACTGGAAGGGGTGTGTTTTACTTTTTTCTTTGCTTGCCTGTTTCAGTTGAGTTTTTGTTACTTTTAAGTAAGTCTGTTGTAACATAACTTTAACATATCATTGCATGCTCATACTAGAGTATAGACTAATTCACAGCATCTGATCATTAAGGGCTATAATTAATACATTTTAAGGCAAGTTAGGTGAAATCTGGAATTTAAAAATCGAATCTCTTGAAAAAAATTGGCCAGATGAATAAAGTCTGTTGAAATGACCAATACAAATGAACTCACACACACACACACATGCACACAAGCACACTCTTCCTCTGTAGTTTAAACCTGCACAAATACTGAGAATAAAATGATTGGCCATGAATATGAGTCTAGGAACTATATAATAACTGAAAGAAAATTTTATGTATTTTTGAACTTGCATTATAATTGGGATAAAAGGATAGAAATAAAATTAGTTTACATATTTCTAATTATCTTCCAAATTTTGTTTCTAAAGTTTAAAAACCAGTTCATCCTTTAAAATAGGAGTTTCATTGATCCTTTTTTTAGGCTTAGTATTGATTTTTGTAAGCTTTGGGGGAGAGAGACAGTAGAAACAGTTTTAATCACCACTTAAATACATTCTCACAGCATTAAAATTTCTCTGTTTGAGAAATTACTTTGTCATAGAAACTTTTTCATTTCAGTTGGTCAAATCTAGTGAAAACCTTTTTAGAAAGTTAAATGTGTATAAGAAAATGTATTTGCATATGGATATACATTCACACATGCACATAATTCTGAGATACTAATGACTCAGTTCATTAAAACACCTCTTTATAATAGACCATAAAGATAAATTACTTTTAGTACCTGTATTTCAGTTAAAATATGAAATGATAGTTATTTTGAAATAGTTAAAGCTCAGCAGGAAATTTTGTATTTGTGAATTGTGTTTCTTGGATCACCTTGATTTTTTTTTTAAAAAAAAGTTGTTTCCATAATCTTTGAATTTCTGTTCACTTTTTCTCATCCTCCCCCAAAAGTGAAAATACTCAGAAGTGTATTTTTTTCTTTCACTAGTGGAGACCTAAACTAAAATGCCATTACTTCTCGAAGTAGTTTCTGTCTTAGAATCCATCACAGAAAACCTAAAAGATAAGTCCGATCTTTTGTGCCAACAGTCTTAGATATAACCATTCAATTTTCTCTGCAATGTATGTGAGATGAATATTTCTTAGGACTTTTTTGTTTGCTTTACTAAAGAAATCAACCAAGGGAGGGGGAAAAAAAACCTTCAAAAAAAAAAAACCCTAAAACCCAAAAACAAAACAAAACAAACAAAAAACACCCTGTAACTCATGTGAAGCTTGCCGGGCGTTGTGATTTTAGTTTGCAAAGCGGTGTGATACAATGTTGCTGAGCCAAAAGCACACGGTAGATTTAATGCAGCCAATTGTGTCCTTTTGAAAAAAAGAGTAACTGTTCCCTGTGAGTTAATTTTGGATTTTTTCAAAATCTCTCTTTTAGGCTTTGTGCTGGATTCTTCCAGACAAATGCGTATTCCATGTGGGCCACTGTTGTGCTAAATGCTCTCAGTTCTCCTTTTGCAATCAAGATTATGTTGCTAAGGAGATTTTGCTTTTATTGGTGCCATTGATTTGTGTTAATACGTTTTGAATACCTCTCCGTATTCTTCCGCAGACAAGGCCAAAAGAAAAACTTCCCCGAGTTTCCCAATTTACATTACAAATAGAGCCGTGGTGTAATGAAGCCGATATAAAGTGGGCAGTTGAAAGGAAACTAAAGAAGGGCACTCAAGTGAGAAATGAAGAAATGTGCAGAGTGTACTCTGTGGGCTGCCTTCGGTCCAGCTGCAGGAACTGGCTCCAGCCAGAGGTAGAGGGAGCGAAGCGTCTCCCTTCGCAAAGACCACCCACTTTTTGGAACCCAGGCTGACACACTATAGATGACCTCATTGACTAATATGGGACCATCAAACAAGTGAGAAACTTCTGAGGTGGAAAGAGATGATTTGCTCTTGGCCTTAAGACTTCCCCCACCAATGCCAGGTGGAACCCAAGACCTAACAGTGCAAAGCTCTACAGTTTAAACCAGAGGCTCTTCCCTTATCTCTTAGTCCTTCATAAAGCATTTCTGAGGTTAGACTTTTTGTTGTGTTTAAAGGAAGTCCTGGGGCTGGAGCGATAGCACAGCAGGTGCATTTGCCTTGCACGCGGCCCACCCGGGTTTGATTCCCAGCATCCCATATGGTCCCCTAAGCTCTGCCAGGGATAATTCCTGAGTGCAGAGCCAGGAGTGACCCCTGTATATCATCGGGTGTGACCCAAAAAGCAAAATAATAATAATAAAATAGAAATAAAGGAAGTCCTATGGGTTAACCTCAAACGTTCCATCAAAGTGAAAGGAGACTCCGGCTAGATCTATTCTGGAGTCCGTAAAAGCTCTTAGGCTGCTGTATATCTGAAGGTACTGCAGATATGTCACACACCCTCTTAGTGATTTACCTAAAACCGTTCCTCAACAGCCGGATGTTAACATAGTTTTGTTTCATAAATCAAAGCATGAATACTTATACACTGATAGAACCTAAAGCTTTTTTAGATGTTTTAAATTAAAAACGTCAAAAAGCAATGTAAAAACCAAGAAGAATCACTGTGCAAATCTGAAGAAATTAAAAATCGATCACAAAGGAAGCATTTCAAGTAAAGATCAAATCCATGTGATTGGGAGCTGAAGAGTGACAATGTCAGAATAGCTTCTTAGCAAATAACAAAATTTAACTGTTACTCCGGCAAAGTGAAAATCTAAATTATCAGTCTGTTTTCCCCTTCACTGGAGAGAGAGAGAGAGAGAGAGAGAGAGAGAGAGAGAGAGAGAGAGAGAGAGAGAGAGAGAGAGAGAGAGAGAGAAGATTTTGTGTATTTGTGTGTGTGTGTGTGTTGGGGGTGTCTCACTTGATTTTGGTGGTTTGGAGTGGGGGTGGTGCCATCAGCAGAGGAGTGATTGTATTTTGTTGTGGGAGGAGCCAGGAATCAAACTTGGCCTAATGCAACTAAGATAAGGCACTCTACCACTAAATAACATCCCTTCCTCAGCCCATTGCTGTTGAATGATCTGGGCAGGAAGCCTATACTGCTACCAGTGGGAAATAAAAAATTTCTGTTTGGAGTCACACCTGGTGGTGCTCAGGACTTATCCCTAGCTCTGCTTAGGGATCATTTCTGAGGATGCTTTGTGGACCAGTTGTGCTGGAGATTGAATTGGGGTTGGCCACATGCAAGACAAGTGTGCTAGCCACTGTACTCTCCAGCCCAGAAGTGGGAAATTTGTTTTTAAAAAGTTTTAAAAAGATAATTCTCAATTTCTATATAATGTCTTTTTTTGGCCACACCCAGTAATGCTCATGGGTTATTACTGGCTCTGCACTCAGGACCTACTCCTGGCAATGGTGGTGCTTGGGGGACTTATATGGGATGCCAGAGATCTAACCTGGGTCAGCCACTATCACTCTGGCCCTATATAATATCTTTTGAAATTTTCCCCAGGACTGGAGCGATAGTACAGCAGGTAAGGGCACTTGCCTTCATGTGGCTGACCCAGGCTTGGTATCTGGCACTATATATGGTTTCCAAGCCCACCAGAAATGATCCCTTACTGCGTGTGGCCCAGAAATGAAAAAGTTTCCCCCAAAGATGCTCATCAATACTGTACTTCATGGATAAAACCCCAACATCTGACCAGTGTTCATATTTGCCTTCTATCCCCGTATCTTGGTTTACATGTACTTCTGAAATATTTTAAAGCCTTTGTTCATTTTAGCCTAAAGACTAATATGGGGACATGTAAAGGTGAATATACCTGGTTTTCCTTGTCAATAGTTTCTGTATTGTGAATCGTATTTTTCTCCAATACAGTTGAGAACTTCAGAATTGCTAGGGCCAGGATCCTGTGCTCAAGAGCCTGACTTCAGTCCTTAATACCTGCCACATGACCTGCTCCTCTGGAAGTAGTTCTGACCCTGGAGCATCAGCTATCCCTCCCCACTCAGCAACAAAAATAATTGTTAGAAATGAGAACAACAACATGGATTATAAATAAAAGGGTGTGAGAAAAATGACTTTTTCTACTATATTTGAAAACTTTGGGTTCCACCTAAATTGGAATTAATTTGTTTGTTTTGAGGCCACTCCTGGAGGTGCTCAGGGCTTACTCCTGCCTCTGTTCAGGGATCACTTTGGTGAGGGGTCTTGGGACCCTTTGGGGTGCCAGAGATCGAACCTGGATCAGCCTCATGCAAGGCTTACCTGCTGTATTATTTATTGAAACACTGTACTATAAACACTGACATCTTTATGCTTGAAAACCTGACATGCAGATGCAGGTAGGCCTCTGTGAACATGAATAAAACAAATGCAGTGTAGTTTTACTCGGCATCCAGCAGGTAACAAAACCTTTTATGCAGTAGTTTACAAAGATCGGTAGGATTTATCAGAGGTATGTTAAGGCTTGTGAACTCTAAAAAGCCAACTCCTCCAAGTCTTGTTAGTAACCTAGTAGTTACTTGCTGGAGCTCCTTTTTTTGAGAGGATGGAAGTGTTTTTGTAACCACTCTGCCCTAGTTGACCAATATTCCTTCTATGAGTGCTGCCAAGAGTAAAGTTAAATTGGGTTATTAGGCATGATGTGTTTATTACCAATTTATTACCTGCTTATTACCGAAACTATTACCAGTTAGGCTGCACTAGGAAAGAGCTTTGAGAAAATTGTGTGTAGAGAAAAGTACTATCTTTTCTAACTCTGATAAGCGCTGGGTCTTGTTCTTTAGTCATTACCCATATGTACCTTTTTATTGGAATTTGGGGTGGGGTTGGGGAGTGGGGGGTGGGAGGAAGAAGGTGCACACAGTACTCAGGGTTTCCGGGCTGGATACTGAGGTTTGCTTCTGATGGTGCTTGGGAGACATCCTGCATGCAAAACATGTGGCTTTGGCAGGTTGAACTCTCTCATCCATATCTTTTGAAATCTCAGCTGGATTAACCCTTCAGATATGCAGTGGAGGTGATTAGGATCCAGTGGGGGAGCCTGGGGATTTTGTGTTTAAATACACAAAGCTGCACCATTCCCTCATTCATATTTGGAAGGAGAGTGAAGAAGGGCATGTGCATTTTGGAATGTCTGTGTCCTGCTATCCTCTTCCTTCCGTTCTCACTTTAGTCATGTAGGTAGTTGGTCAGTTGTCTAAACCAGAGTGTTAGACATTGAGCCATGCCTATGAACTCTAGTTTACAAAATATAGCATTTATTTCTTCAATAAATGCTACAAATAGCATCTTCCTTTTTTTTTTGCAAGTAGCAAATCATCCTGAAAGTGATCATTTGAAATCTAGAAAGCATCAAAATTGTTTCTCCAATAGATCTCATCTATGATTAGAAATCCTACAGGTGAATTTATAGGACCCCCAAAGCCAAAAGAGCTTAATTATCTACACAAGTGATGAAATTTTAACTGGACTGCACAACCTAAGAGCTGTGAGTTACACATTTAATTATTTATTGCTGGTCCGTGTGAAAACATTTAGAATGGCTGGCAGCCTACCAGCCCCCTGAGTTAAACATTCTACAGCCTGACTAGACTGCTGGGGAGCCAACTTCACATCAGATTAAACACATTCTCCTCATGATGAATAGCTTGGGACCCAAAAACTTGATTTTGTTAATCAAAAAAAAAAAAGCAAGGGGTGTGTTGTTTTCTAAATGAAAATTATTTTATGTTTTACTGTGACCATTCTGATTGTGATTGTCAAATGCGTTTTCTTGTGTTGAGAGAGAGGGAAGGGACTTGGACAATGAGGGACTTTTGGTACTAATAAAATTTAAAAAGGACTCCTACAAGGGTGGACACAATGCAGCCCAGAGATGAACATTCATGAATTTTGTGCTGAAAAAATTTACATTTCATTAACATTTTAAATTACAAAGGAGGTCTACAAATACTGATTTGTGTGGTTGTGTGTGTGTGTGTGTGTGTGTGTGTGTGTTCTTGCATTTCCTGAGCAAAAAACAGTCAATAATGTCATGCCGGCTATATATTAGTTCCTCTAGTTCCTTACCATTAATTTCTTTTTTATTTTTAAACTGTTAAGGGTAATATGTGACATTTATTTCGGTGAATTCCACTTTCATATCTCTGCACACAAGCAACATGAAATTTTCCCCTGTGTAATAAAGGATTTGGGTTAAGGAAGGGGACTGAGCATCATTGCTTAGCTATGTAGTAAACCACTTTTCCACAAACTTGCCATTCTAGTTTAGCACCCACCCAGAGAGACCAATTTTCTTGATAATGAATAGCAATATATAAAGATGTTACACTTGTTGATTAACAGCAGAGATCAGAATAAGATTACTTTATTTCAGTTTGCTATTTTTCTCCAAAATGTTACACTTTGGGAAGCTCTGTGAAAGAAGAATTTGAAATGGTTTTGCAGGCAATACTGGCTGACTAATGGGTGAATTGAAATGCTGGAATTAGGAATTCTATTCTCAAGGAAGGTGAGTGACTAGCAGGCTGCAGAGGGGGGTAATTGGCCTGCTGGTGTCTGGAGAGACAGGAAAGACCCTTAAATTTGGCTAATGTTGTTTTTAGGTCATGATAAAGATATTTTCAGGAAGTAAACATCATTGATTTAAAATATTTTAGCTATTTAATTGCAGAAAGTTGCAACATATAAACTTTTTTTTTTAAACTGATGGCCTTTTGATCAGAAACTCACTTGAGAGCTTGTTCTTGTGCAATTTGAAAAATTCAGCAGCTTTAAAAAAGATAGTTTTAAATAAATTTTCAATAAAAGATAACTACAAAATACAATGTAAAAGCCAGTTTTAAGATCCTTTTATGAACAGGCCTTTTATTGAATGCCAGTACACTCAGAACTTACCTACTTTGGGAGTTGTCTTCCTGAAGAGGCAGCCACTAGAAGCACTGTGGCCTCTGATGTTGAAGAACAGCTCAAGTCCCCAACTTTTCTTGAACTGTTTTCTTCCAACAGAGTGAAATTCCCTTAACCATGTTTCAAACGGTCTCTAGTTGTTGAATGCCACATCTTCAAACCCAAATGGGCAAACATGAACAATAAGTCTTAATTATTGCTTTATTTTCCCATTAAACTATTCTGGTCCTGCTGAACACTGCCTCCAGAGTGTGCCTGAACATCACAACTAGAGTGCTATCCCCGGTGAGCACTTGTGCCTGCACCACATCTAAATTAGGAGCACCACTCCAGGGCCCCTCATCCAAGTGTGCAAATATCACAACCTGATGTGTGACCCTACACATATAGCACAGTTGAAAGAAAATGTGAGCATTGCACTCAGATGTGTGTGACACCCCCAGTCATCAGAGCAATGAAATTAAATCTTGAAATAAATGAATTTTGAATGATTTGCTATTTTCCTGAAACAGAAATAGAGCCCTATTCTGTTTTGTTTTAAGACCACACCTGGCCATGCTCAGGACTTACTCCTAGCTCAGTGCTCAGGAATCACTTTTGGTGGGCTTGGAGGACCTTTCTGGTGCCAGGGGTTGAACCAGAGTCAACCACATGAAAGGGAATTGTCATACCCGAAGTACTATCTCTCTGGCCCTAGCCCTAATTTTAAAATCTCTCTCTCTCTCTCTCTCTCTCTCTCTCTCTCTCTCTCTCTCTCTCTTCTTCCCTCCCTCCTTCCTTTCCTCCCTCCCTCACCACCCCCTCTCTCTGTTAAGTAGATGAGTCTGGGTCCCACCCTAGGATCCAGGCCTATCCTTTTACTGATGTGTATCATCCTGTCCCCTGATGCCTACTCCAGATTATGATGTCCTGGTCCAGTCCCTGTGCCACCTGTTCACCTCCAGTGACCTGGTCTTATCCCTACTGCCCAGTGTACACTTTCCTAGTCTGAAAGCTATAGCTGGAACCCTGTACCCTGTGTCCCCTTGATGCGGTCTGATGTTCCGTAACCTGTCACTGGGTCTCTCTAGGGCTGTGCCCCAGTGGCTTCCTTAATATCTGGCCACAGCTGCAGGCATGGGCAACGTCCCGGCAGGCCTTTGGTCTAGGCTTAGCCCATGGGGCCAAAAGAGCATTGCCTGACTGGGGGTTTCCTTATCTCCTGTTATCTCCCACCCTCAACCATCCCTTACCTGTTTTCACTGGGTACCTTTTCAATAGGTGCAACTTAAAATGACCGATTAACTAGTTGACTTGCTGTTCTTCCATTCCGCTACCAGAACAGGAGTGCTTGGGGTACTGTGTGTGGTCCCACAATTCAATTCATTTTTCAGAGCCAAGAGCCACAGTGCATGCAAGGCAAGCACCTTAACCTCTTATTATTTCTTGTGCCCTTAAATTTAATTTTTTTTTAAAAAAGCTGCCTTATTTGTAACTCTTGCTTTACAGCATAATCCACTATATTTGAATAAACAAAACTATTACATCACACCAGGTACATGACTATATAACATCCAATAACTATTTTAAGCTTTATAAAATCTTTCAAAAGTTCTTTGCATCAATTTAAAAATTGGAGAGTACAGAAGAATAATACTGTCCATTCTCTTCAGTATGCTACTACAATGTAATCGTTTTTATTATTTTACTTATCAGTATTTATTTTTTTACTACTTAACAAAGACGTTTGCTTTATAACTGGGCTCCCAAATTGTGTAGTCAGTGGTATGGAATCACAGAGAAAGACTTTCTCAAAATATTTTTACCTTCATTGCATTGCTCTAATGAAAAGAACTTCTGAATTTTTGTTCCTAGATGAGAGGAGGGGAAAAATGTTAGTGATTAACATCTTCCAACTCCCAGTAGGTTTATAGAAAATAGTCCTAAAACCACCTGTTCATCTTTATGGCTAATACTCAATTTACCAGAGGAGGTGTCTAGATTTCTTGAGTGCCAGCAGTAAAGCTAGAAATGTTACAAATGGCACTGGAGGCAGTCGAATTGTCCTTAAAAGGGTCATAATGTAAACCTGTTTGATGAAGAATTCAAAGACCGTGTATTAAGCTCAGCCCATTTCCAGGTATTGTGCCAAGTACAAAGGACATCGAGGAAAATAGCATCTCTGCTTCTGAAACGTAGAGAAGGAAACAATAAGCAGGTGGTGTGTTTTTTAGGCCGAGTGTTAACAATCACAGCAAGGTACATGGCGGCGGGGGAGGCTCTCCATAAGAAGCACCTTCATGGTCGGTGGGAAGGTCAGTGAGGCTGACAGAAGGGAGGTCAGGTGATTTCTGCAGGCACGGATGAAACCTAATAGATATGTACTGAGGCAGAAAGAGATGAATGCATTGGGCTCCCCAAAAGCAAGGGGCTCCCCCAAAATGAGGACTGCTGACTAGAAAATAGGGAAAGATTGCACACATTGCTTTTCTATTAAATTATGAATTATAGGAAAATATCAAGAGGGAATACCGGGAAGAGGAGAAGGGACCTTGTGTATTATAACTTTTTTTTTTGCTTTTTGGGTCACACCTGGCGATGCACAGGGGTTACTCCTGGCTCTGCACTCAGAAATTACTCCAGGCGGTGCTCAGGGGACCATATGGGATGCTGGGATTTGAACCTGGGTCGGCCGCATGCAAGGCAAACGCCCTACCCGATGTGCTATCGCTCCAGCCCCTATTATAACATTTTAATTTGAAGTTATTGAAGGATTTTTAGAAGAGGAGCAGTTAAAGCTCTCATTGATAGAGTCCTGAAAACAAAATTAAATAAATGCCAATACTAAACTCAACCTATAAAAATTAGTAAGGGATAACTTATTTGCTAAAGAACTCTGGCAATATCACTAAATACTGGATAGGAGGGAAGAAATGGAAGTGTAGAAAAAACGGGGTTTCCCTTTGTTCAATGGAAAGACTAGACTTCTAACAATTCTGAGCAATTATGAAGAAACCTCAGATGTCAAACTTGGAATCAGTTCTGATTCTGCTACTTTTGAGCTGTGTGCCTTGGAAATGTTACTGAACAACTAGCCTGTTTGCCAAAGAGTTATTATAATACATGCTTCCAGAAAAGCTGTAAGGATGAAGTAACATAAAGCATATAATCCACTGGCAATACCACTAGACCAGAGAACAAGAACAACAACAAGCTGAACAAAACTGCGTTTATTATTTGTTGAAAGTAGCATCCCTGCTATGGGGAGTCCTAATGGGTGTTACCGTCACAGAGCTCTGGAAATGCCTTAAGGATTTGGACTTGGGTTGTGATTTGGAATAGTCAGGAAGGACAGGTTGCTCCAAAGTAGGGCTCCTAGTAAGTTGGGTAGGAGTGAGTGTCCGTATGGGTATTGCTTAAAGGTGGGAAGAATAAAGTCAGCGCTGGAATTGGCCAAGAAGCTGCCCTCACTAGCATCCAGTGGGAAAGAGGGGGCATCTGGCGCTGTGTTTCTGTCTGAACTTAGGCAAAGCTATAAAGAGGTCTTATCTGTTTGTCTCCTTCACCAGTGCCACAGAGTGACCTTGTGGAACACTGGCCTTCTGTGAGGTTATGTTCAAGAGAACACCCAAGTCTCAGAGTAACAAGGCAGCTCCAGGGGGCCAGGAACTGCTTCTATCTTTTTCATACAAAAGATACAATTATCTGGCATAAGACTAAGATTTTTTAAAAATTTGCTAAGAAATAGTAACATTGAAGTCAAATGTAATCAATAGTTGGGTCAATTTTTTGTTTTACACGAATATAGCAGTGATGTACCAACCTCAGTTACCAGCACCTTCTTTCTTATTCTCTATGTTAATAAAGAACTCTTTCTTCAGATTTTTTAAATTGAGGCAGTTTTTTTTATACTCAGAAGGGTAATCAGAATGTTAAACTTTTAACGAATTTTTTGAACATTTTTAAATAGAAGGTTTAACTCCAAGTTTAAAAAAATGTAATTATTCGAACAACTCTTTTTTTCATTTTGCTGGTTTACACACACACACACACACACACACACACACACACAGACTTATGACTCTGTGCCCAGGGATCACTCCTGGTGGGGTTCGGGAGCCATATGCGGTGCCAGGGATCAAACAGGTCAGCTGTGTGCAAGGCAAGTGCCCTCCCTGCTGCACTGTCTCTCCTATCCTCCATCAACTATTTTATGAAAGTTTTACACTAGTCAATCTTTATAGTGTTTGTTATGACAAACTTAAATATTTAGTAATGTAGTTATTTGTATATCTGTTTTCCTTGATATTTGTAAAAACAGGTACCTGTGGTCTTATTTTAGCACTTAGTGGAATGTATGACACAGACTTAAGTTGTTGAACAATTGAAAGGGGGGAAAATACCCCAATAAATTGTTTTTACTTTGCAATAAAGTGGAATGGAAACTCACGTATGAGTATGTTAACTCCACACCATTTATTTTAAAAAACATAACCATGGGCTGGAGCAATAGTACAGCGGGTAAGGCGTTTGCCTTGCACGCGGCCGACCCGGGTTTGATTCGCAGCATTCCATATGGTCCCCTGAGCACCGCCAGGGGTGATTCCTGAGTCAGAGCCAGGAGTAACCCCTGTGCATTACCTGGGTGTGACCCAAAAAGCAAAAAATAAAAAAATAAAAAAACAATCATGAAATCCTGAAACATCAGGCTAGTATGTTTCTATTAAAGCTCCTATTCTACAAAGGAGCTTTAACTTAACCTGAAGTCCAGTCACTTGTCTTAGGATATGATCAATCTGAATTCTAAATCCATGTCATTCATCAAGTATTTAATACACAAGCATCTTGTTGTGCACTGGGAATTCAACACATCAAAGCCAATTACCCACTGCTGCTTTGTAATTGCATCAACTCTCTGCATCTACTCTCTGTTAGTCACCCGGCGTTCTCAGCTTGTTTGAAACAGTCATCCCTCTGCTCCATGCTGGCACTTGAGTACAGAATGGGGCTGGAGAAGAGCCTACAACGCATGCTGACTGATGCCATTATTGGTTTATTAGCACACATGTCAAATAGGTTGTACCCAGAGTCTGACCATACTTCATGAGTGTGCTTGTTCTCTTCCTCTCCAGAGTTAAAGCTTGTTCCATCTCCACACCCTTCAACCAGACATCTCTTATTCCTGGACCTTTCCATCAGCATGTATCACTTTCCTCTCCCACTGTAAAACAAAATTCAAGCTCTCCCTATACCTCACCTTCTTTACTTTCACCTTATAGAGAGTTGCTGAGAAACTGTACATTCCAGCTTCTCTCCATGAATCCCACATCACTTCCTTTCCCTGAAACTGCTTTGCCAAGAGCACCAACACTTCCATTTGCCAAATCAGTGGCATTTTTTTGTCACTCTGAATCATCCACTTGGTGACTGCTTCTGCATTTCTGTGCTTCTTTGGTGGCAGGAACTACCAGTCTCTCTCTCTCTCTCTCTTTCTCTCTCTCTCTCTCTCTCTCTCAGGGGGTACATCTGGTGATACTCAGGGAGGTAACTCCTGACTCTGTACTAAGAAACTAATACTGGAGGTGCTTTGGGGACCATATGGGGTGCTGGGAATACACCCAGTCAGTCACATGCAGTCAAGTGCCCTACACCAGTCTCTTGACCCTTGTCTGTTGGCTCCATGTTTGTGCCTCTTTTATTGGGGTGGGTGGAAGCTTATCTGGCAATGATCAGGCACTATTCCTGATTTTGTCCCCAGGGATAGCTCTTGGTGGTGCTTGGTGTACCATGTGGTGCCAAGGGTGGAACCAGAGGTTGCTGCATATAAGGCAGATGCCTTATCTGCTGCTCCATCTCCTTCGTTTCACCCATAAATGCTAGTGCTCCGAGTCTCTGGCTAAGGATGACTTTTTGAAAAGAGAAGACTATTCCTGCTTTCCTAATCCCATGGTTAGATATCATCTGCTTGTGGATTTATGTTGCCAACTCTAAATTTTCAGGGTTTTTTTTTCCATTTTGATTTTGAGCCACATTCAGTGGTGCTCAGGACCTACTCCTGGTTCTGCACTCAGGGATCACTCTTGGTGGGGTTTGAAGGATCCGAATCGGTGCCAGGGCCAGAACCCTGATTTGCCACATGCAAGGGAAGTGCCTTACCCGCTACACTATCACTCCAGTTCCCCAATTCTGACTCTTCTACTTAATTATACATTGAGATCTAGAGGCCAACTTAGCTCTTTGCCAACTAAGTAACAAGTAAGCCTTTCACACTCCAGATGGTCAAAGGAGAACTCTTGGTTTCTTCTCATGGAAACTCTTCATTCTTGCTCACCTTAGCATGTGGCATCTTCTTTTATTCAGAAACTCATGATGAGCCCAGGAGTTATTTTCTCTCCATTTCCGTACTCCATATTCTCTATCCTCCAAAATGCATCATTGTCATATGGTTCCCAGAGCTCTGCCAGAAACCCCTCTTGAGCCCAGAGCCAGAAATAGCCCCTGAGCACCCTTGGGTGTGCCCAAATCCTTCTCCCATTCCCGCTCCACCAAACACTTCCTTGTTGCTTTAACTTCTTTCCTTTCATTGCTTTAATTTTTGTCTAAGCTTCTGTATCTTTGGTCAATTCTATAGCTTCTTATTGTTTTATTTTGGAGCCATACCCATGGTGTTGGGTGATTCTAAGCTCAGTGCTTAGGGAGACTTCCAGCGGTGCTCACTGCACCAGGTGGTACAAGGGACAAAACCTTGGCCCTGGGGGCTGGAGCCATAGTACAGTGGGTAGGGAGTTTGCCTTGCATGCGGTCCACCTGGGTTCGATTCCCAGCATCCCATATGGTCCCTCGAGCACCACCAAGAGTAATTCCTGAGTTAATTCCTGAGTAATTCCTGAGCCAGGAGTAACCCTGGGGCATTGCTGGATGTGACCCCAAAAAGCAAAAACAAAAACAAAACCCTTGGCCCTCTGTATGCAAAGCATGTCCTCCAGCCCTTTGACTAATCTCCCTGGCCCTGAAATTGCTTCTTTCTTTAAAAAAAAAAAAATTATTTATTTTTGGCTTTTTGGGTCACACCCAGCGATGCACAGGGGTTACTCCTGACTAATGCACTCAGGAATTACTCCTGGCAGTGCTCAGAGGACCATATGGGATGCTGGGGATTGAACCCTGGTCAGCCTTGTGCAAGGCAAAGGCTGTACCCGCTGTGCTATTGCTCCAACCCCTGAAATAGCTCCTTTTTTTTTTTGGTTTTTGGGTCACACCCGGCGATATACAGGGGTTACTCCTGGCTCTGCACTCAGGAATTACTCCTGGCAGTGCTCAGGGGACCATATGGGATGCTGGGAATCGAACCCGGGTCGGCCGCGTGCAAGGCAAATGCCCTACCCGCTGTGCTATCGCTCCAGCCTCCCTGAAATAACTTCTTAACTCATAACTTCCTACGTAATTGCTCCTGCCTATTTTTGTTTACTTTTGGGAGTTATCTCCCAATAGGAAGTCTAGGGGCCCCTCCTGTCCATTCTCAGGGTTTTGGATTGGGCTGTGGTTCAACTGGAAATACTGTCCTGCCTGGGCAGTCTCTGAGATGCAGGATCCCCCAGGCCCCTGAGGAGTACTTGGGAGCCTCTAGGACACCACCCGGTGGTCCTTGGGAGCCTCTAGGACACCACCCGGTGGTCCTTGGGAGCCTCTAGGCATGCTCAGGGACTAGGCAGTGCCAAAGATCTAATCTGGCCTGGCCACATGCAAGATCAACACCTAGACCCCTGTACTGTCTCTCCACCTTGCCTACTTTCAAACAATATTCTCCACCACCCAGCACACCACCTCAGCCATTCCAGTCCGGCTGCATGTTCTTATTATTTATTTACTTAAGCACCATGTTTTATAATACTGTTAGTGGTTGGGTGTCATGAATAAAACATTCCAGGACCACAACCTCCACCGGAGTGTTGGCCTCCTCTGACTACTGACCCAGTATGTCCTGTCCCCCAATCCATACCATGGCAAAATTCCTACTGAAGATCCATTCTTAGTTTCTGTTGCCCTTGGATGTTTGTTATTCCTGTACTAAGTTTCTTTTCTTTTCTTTTCTTTTTTTTTTTTTTGCTTTTTGGGTCATACCCAGCGATGCACAGGGGTTACTCCTGGCCCATGCACTCAGGGATTACTCCTGGTGGTGCTCAGGGGACCATATGGGATGCTGGGAATTGAGCCTGGGTCAGCCGCGTGCAAGGCAAATGCCCTACCTGCTGTGCTATGGCTCCAGCCCCCTGTACTAAGTTTCTTTACATCCCTCATATGTCTGTCCTTTTCCTTCTGACTAACTTCATTCAGCACACATGGTCTTTATGGTAATTCAAAAATTGTAAAGTTTCAATCTTTCTGGGGGCCTTTTAAAATGTATGTTTCTGCCTGGAACAACGAACTCTTCTTGTCAGGTCTCAGCATAACGTGTATCTCATTGATGAAATAGTTCCCAGCCCTCTGGATTTGTCCCTCTACTTTGCCTCTCCCCTGCCTTTTCCTCTTTTTTAGTTCCTGTGCTACACATGTTAGTACTCAGAGCTTTCCCCTGGCTGAGGGGACCAGCACTGTCATGTGATATGTCTTCCATGAGACTATTTTGCCCATGGAATTGGCAGTCAGTATGACCATTCTAATTCCCAACACCAAGAATGTTGCTTAACCGCTTAGGAATGCTGGACAAATAATTGTTGACTGAATAAGTAAACACATTTTGTTACCATGTTTGTTTTCATCTCCTACTGCTTTTGTAAATGGATGAGCTAAAACAAACAAAAACAAACTTGTGGATTATAAGACACTTAGTGGTCACCGGAAGAGAGGGGAATGGAGGGGGAGGTAAATCAGGACAAAAGATTGCACGTGACACAGATGGTGGTGGAGGGTCATTGGGTGCTTTAAAAATTGTTTTATTAATTTTTATTAAAGACAACATGATTTACAGAACTGTTCATTATACAGTTGTTTCAAGCATTTAGTGTTTCAACACCACCGTGATGGCCGTCCCTCTACAAATGTTCCCAGTTTTTCCCCCAACCCCAACCTACCCCCTTAGGCATGTAACAAATTTACTTTATATTGCTTATTCCAACAGAACTTTAAGAACTAGCAAATAGAATCATTAAGAGGAAATTAATGATTACTATATGATTCTGACTTGTGTAAATAAAAAGATTAAAACCATTTAATACAGTACAATAAAATGACTATTCTCATTTATGTATATATGTTTTCAACTCTAGAATCTAAAGTATATTACATTAAATTTTATTTTATACTTGGATCTCATTATGGCAATAATCATGTCTCACCTGTCATTAATAATACTTTTAAAACAATTCTGTGTTAACATATTTTGGAGTTAACATGAGATAGGTAAGGCATACATATATAAATTTCCCCCCTACATTTTATATGAACACTATGGTTCACAAAGCTGTTCATGATGACTTATTAATGACATTCAATATTTCAACACCAATCCCACCACCATTATGCCTTCCTTCCACCATCGTTTCCAATTTTCCCAACCACCACTTAAGCCTGCCCACATAGCAGGCCTTCAGTGATTTATTTTACGTTGCTAGTTATCAATAATTTGCTAACAAAATGATCAACAAACATTTTCTTAGAAGAAAATTAGTGAAAACTTGTATCTCACTATGAAGTCATTAAGTCCTTGTATTAGTTAGAGATTACTAAGATTACTAAGTCTTCTATATTTATGTTTTGTTAATCAATATTGGATGCCTTCAACATCAAACCTGGTGTGTTACTACTGGTTTATCAGTATTATAAAGTTTGAGATATTACATAGTCAGAAATGCAGCCACGTGCTCCAGGAAGTCTAGAATTTTTAACAGGGTGGTACAGCTGAAGTTAAATTTTCAACTGGGTGGCAGTTTTTTTTTAAGGTTTATTATTTATTTATTTAAATGTTATTATATTGAATCACTGTGAAAAAAATTACAAAGCGTTCAGGTTTAAGTCTCAGTCATATAATGATTGAACCCCCATCCCTTCACCAGTGCCCATGTTCCACCACCAAGAACCGCAATATACCCCCCTCCCACCCAGCCCCCACCTAAGTAGCTAATGAGCTTCATTTTATTCTCTCTATACTTTGAATACATTCAATATTTCAATAGAGAACTCACTATTATTGTTTGGAATTTCCCCCCAACAATCAGGCCTGCTGAAAAGGCATCATTTAATAATTTCTTTTCATTGCTGAGAATGAAGACTCTATGAGCTCAGTTTTGAATTTCTGATATTTTAGTTCAGTTCACAGTCTAGATGCATTTCTGTAAGAAGCCGCTCTGGGTGTCAAAATGGGTTAGAAGACCTCTTGGATCATAGTCTTTGGGAGCAGAGGGTCTGTTTCATGAGCAGCAGCTCCAGATCTTATCTGGGCTGAGGGCGTGCCGGTAACACCCTCTTCCCATGATCGCCTATGAGCCACAATATTGCAAAGTTCCTACCTCTGGGTGGAAGTCTTAGGGGGTGGCTCTTGCCACGTGGATGATGCCGCCGCCGCCATTTTCCTCGCAGAAAAACAGGGTGGAGAGGGAAAATCGCTCCCTGGGCGGCACATAGTTGTAGTACAGCTCAGTCTAGATGCATTCCTGTAAGAAGCCGCTCTGGATGCCAAAATGGGCTAGAAGACCTCTTGCATCATAGTCTTTAGGAGCGAGTGTGTGGCAGTTTTAAGGTGTGTGTGTGTGTGTGTGTGTGTGTGTGTGTGTGTGCGCACACGCGCACTAGGGCTTCCGGAAGTACAAGGAGATGGGGGAAGGTAGTCCATTCTGACTCAGCAAAAGCTGGAGATTTGTCACAAAACCTGCATATCTGAATTTTTTTTTAATGTAGAAGTACTGCTATTTATTCAGCCACTGATTAAGCTAACTGAAGCTGGCATGAACTCCACATTACTTTTTCTTTTTTAATTTTTTATTGAATACCCATGAGATAGACTATTACAAAGCTGTTTGTGATTGGGTTTTAGTCATACAATGATCTAACACCCATCCCTGCACCAGTGCACATTTCCAAACACCAATTTCTCCTGTTTCTCTCCCATCCCCCTGCCCCCAGCCTGCCTCTATGGCTGGCACTTCTCTCTCTCTCTCTCTCTCTCTCTCTCTCTCTCACTTGCTCGCTCGTTCTCGTTCTCACTGTCACTCTCTCATTTTGTTCATTATAGTTTGCAATACAGGTAGTTAGAGGTCATCATGTTTGTTCAGGGCATTTGTACTTTTTTAGGGAAGGTAAGGCTGGAGTAGCTTTTTTAACTGGGTAGCAGTTTCGGGTTGTGGACGTGACTGCTGAGGCTTCTGGAAGTACAGGGAGGTGGGGAGGAGGTAGCCTGTCTCAACTTCAAGAAAGCTTGAAGGTTTCAGTCACAAAACACCCGAATTTTCAGGAAATTATATCTTGGTGAGGTCTATCCTGAGATGGTGGAGTTGGCTGGGGCATGGTAGAAGTTTTGGGTTGTGGAAGCAAGCAGTTGCCAGTGCCTATACTTGGGCAGGCAACAAGTTGACCCGCCCTCCCCCGCCCTCCCTCTCAGCCCCCATTCAATTCACTCAAGTCTGTTCAGCCTTGTGCAGGTCCAAGGTTAACTGCTGCTTTTGATAGTTTTTGAGATTTATTTATGAGTCTCTGAAGCAAGGCCAATAGAAGAGCTTACAGGATGGTGCTGGAATTGGTCATGGGGGTGACTGCCAGTGCTTCCAGGAATATAGGGAAGTGGGGAAGGTAGCCCATCCTAACCCTGAGAAAGCCTGGAGATTTCAGTCACAAAACCCACATACCTGAATTTTTTAGGACATAACATGTATTGGCCTTATTTCATAGACCCTGGCTGGAATGATAACACAGCAGGTAGGGCGTTTGCCTTGCACGCAGCTGACCCGGGTTTGATTCCTCCGTCCCTGTTGGAGAGCCCAGCAAGCTACCGAGAGTATCCCTCCCACATGGCAGAGCCTGGCAAGCTACCCGTGGCGTATTCGATATGCCAAAAACAGTAACAATAAGTCTCACAATGGAGACGTTACTGGTGTCTGCTCGAGAAAATCGATGAACAACAGGATGACAGTGCTACAGTGCTATGTCTTGTGAGGTTCATGCTGACACAGTGGAGTCCAGCCAGGCACTGGCAGCAATTTTGTATTGTGGAAGCAAGCGGCTGCCGGGGTCTCTGCTTGGGCAGGCACCAGATTGACCTGCCCACCTCTGATTTACCCCAATCTGTTCAGCCTTGTGTGGATCCAGGATTAACTGTGGCTTCTGAGCTCCTTCAAAATTTATGAATGGGTCTCTGAAGCAAGGCTGCATACCTGAATTTTCCAGCTGATTAATTTGTGGGTGAGACTCGGTCCTGAGGTGGTGGAGTGGAGAGGGAATGATGGCGATTTTGAAGTGTGGGAGCAATCAGCCTGCTGTTTGGGAGGGCCAGCTCAGAGCCTGCCCTGCTTCAGAGTGCCCTGAACAACTCAGCCAAGTGTGAGTGTCTGGAAAAAAAAAAAGTCTTCAGTAACTTGTTGATCTCTTGAGATTTATTGATGAGTCTCTGGATTATGGCTGGTAGATGAGCTTACACAGGACTCGAGGTGGTTCGAGGGGATGACTCCATTGGGTACTTTGGTGATGGTGAAGGTGCAGTGACTTATCTCATCAAAACCATGAGTCAACACTATTGTAAACATGTTACATAAACTGCAATTAGAGAAAGCAATCAGGACAAAGAGTGCATTTGTATGGTAAAGGAGAGAGTTTGGCTTTTCGTGGAGAATTTAATAAAGTATATACAGATGTGGATTTATAATGACAAACACCTGAAACTTATATAAAGTATAATGAATGTGGTGTTATTTTGATCATTTTTGGTTTGTTTTGGGGCCATATCCCGTGGTGCACAGGGCTTACTTGTTGCTCTATGCTCAAGGACCACTCCTGGCAGGCTTAGGGGACCATATGGGGTACTGGGGATCAAGGCCAGGTTGGCTGTGTGAAAGGCAAGCACCTTATTCCCTGTGGCTAACTCTCTGGCTCGATAACTTAAAGCAAGACAAAGGAAAACAAAAAAATCAACTGGTTTTCAGAAAGAAAGTACAGGTGGAAGGTATTTGCCTTGCATAATTTGATGCCTGGCACTTCATATGGTTTCCTGAGTTATTCTTGAGCACAAAATCAGGAATTGCCTCTGCATAGAGCCGGGAGCTAAACGGAAAACCAAAAATGGAAAAAAAGGAAAGAAGAAAGGAAGGAAAGGGGGGACAGGAAGGGAAAAGAAGAGGAGGGAAAAAAAGGAAAGGAAAGGGAGGGGAGGGAAGGGGAAGGAAGGCAGGTGAGAAAAGGAAAGAAGGATATTTAAGAATGAAAACAGGTGCGGGAGAGTACAGTGGGTAGGGTGCTTACCTTGTGCTCAGCTGATCTGGGTTCTATCCCCGACACCCTGTACGGTCCCCAGAGCACCCCTAGGAGGGATCTCTGAGCACAGAGCCAGCAGTTAGCCCCGAGCACAGTCCTAAAACAAAAAAGAAATAAAAATTTAAAAAGCAGTTGAAACAATAAAAACAAAAGCAAACCTGGTTTTGCCCCCAACATGGACCTATGAGCCCTGGCTTCATGGCCTCACTCCTTCCTTGGAGAAACATTGCTTTCCTTTCACCTCAATCCACCACTGTGAAGAGATAAACCCGATAAACAACAACAGTCTTGTAAACCATGAAGCCAAATTTTTTTTTAAAAATTAAAAAAAAAAAAACAACCAAACACCTTGCATCTTTGGATCAACATCCGTGAGGCAGCCCAAAGTAGACCGAAACTACACACAGAGATCCTGGTGCTGACAGGAACCAAGCTCAGGATTTGGCTTGGCCCTTGGTTAGGTAAGAACTGGACTTCCCTGGTGTGACCCATAGCAGGTAACGGAGTACCACGCGGAGCAAGACGACACTCAGACTTGAGTCTGCCGTGAAAGAGGCAAATCTCGGTTCTTCTGGAGAGTCAAGGAGAGAAAGCGGCACAAACTGGTCTAACCTTCTTGTGTTTATTTGTCTAACGTGGAGTTTAGGGCAAAGCCCCAAGAGTGCCGTCCTCTCTTTTCTGATCCCAGAATGTCCTTTCTCTCTCTCAAGGCACAGCAGCTTCAGAAACCCCTTTAAGTGAGGCAATGGAACAGTTTCGATCCAAGTGGATCTCCTGATGTAAGGAGTTGTGGATGCCGCGTAAGCGTTACTACACATTCAAAACGGGAGGTAGAGCCCACATGACACTCGCAGTCACTTCACATTGATTTGCTTTCTTTAAAATATTTTTTTTGAAATATTTTTTCAAACTCTTTCATGTCCTAAAATACTGGATCAGGTAGCTCAGGGACTGAAATAAAAGTTTTAGCAGTTCATAAATTAAGGATTGTCTTAAATCGAATTTGTTTCCTCGCTGTTTAAAGAATCACATTCATTTGACTGTTCATTTCTGTGGTTGCTGTTTATTTTGGGGGCCACACGTGGCTGTGCTCCTGGCAGTGCTCGAGAGACTGCAATGCTGGGGAGTGAACCTACTTGGCCTTCTGCAAAGGAAGGGCCTCAAGCCCTGTCTAACTGTCCTGCCCCTGCTGTTCATTTTTCACTTGGTCTCTGTTTTTGTATCTGTAGAAAAGCAGAGTGTTCTACTCAAGTTGGCAAGGGAAAAAGCAAAACAAGACAGTTTAGAAAAACTTGACAAAGAAAGCTCCTTTGTATTTGATTTACCCGTTGATTATTATCTACAAACAAAAGTTTAAACAATTAATTCTACTATGTGTTCAAAACAACAAGAGATTTTGGAAAACAGGTTGGCAAATGAGTTATTGAGGAAGAAAAATAACAAAACACTAAAACCAGACATGAGCAACTAGAGAAGAAAAACAATTTTGATGGGGTTGGAGGTGGGGGAGGGGATACCCTGAAGCGCTCAGGGGCTATTCCTGGCTCTGTGCTCAGGAGTGCCCCCTAGTGGTGTTCTGGGAACCCAGGTTAGCCTTAAGCAAGTGCCTTAATCCCTATACCATCTCTCTGGCCACTCACTAGTCAAGTAATTTAATTAATTAATTAATTAATTATTTTTGCCTTTTGGGTCATAGCCAGCAATGCACAGGGGTCACTCCTGGCTCTGCACTCAGGAACTACCCCTGGCAGTACTTAAGGGACCATATGGGATGCTGGGAATCAAACCCAGGTCGTCTGCGTGCAAGGCAAATGCCCTAACCGCTATGCTATCACTCCAGCCCTAGTCAAGTAATTTTAATTACAATAAGCCATTTAAAAAATAAAAATGAATCTGTTTTTTTTTCTATTCTTATGTGACAGACATTTAATGAATTTGAATACAACCAAAGTGAAAATAATCCCAAAGATCATTACTGGCCCAAGAGAATGAAGTTGCCACTTTAATACTATAGCCTGGGTCCTACTTGCTCACTACTCCACATATTACTCTGTGTAGCCCTGTAGTCAAAGCCGGATGGACCCATTTGGCCTGGCCTGGGGTCAGCAAGCACTTCCAATATGGCAGTCTCTGTTAGCCCCTGGAGTTGACTTGCTGAACGCCAATCCTTATTTTGCCCTCATTCCAGCTGTCTCCGCCACTGTGGTATTTCACTGCAGCATTAGCCATCGGCCTACTAGAGTGAAAGCTATTGGGCTTCTCTGCTATTTGCAGATCCCCCAAAGGACAGAAGCATCTACAGCTCCGCCGAGGACCGGCTTGCTTACCACAGTGGACCAGGCTTTAAACTCCCTGCCAGCAGGCCTGGCCCTGCACCTGAATGAACAGCTCCGACCCTTTGCTTAGAGACAGGGTTGGTGTGGCACTGCAGCAGCTCCCTCCCCTGCTCTGCTGCAGTGCCAGACCGTGCTGCTTTGCATGAGGTCATGAAAAAAAGCAGGTGGAATGGAACCAAACCCACATTTGTTTCCAATGAGACAAGTAGATTGTACTTGACTATTTATTTAGGTTTTTTTTTTTTGGGGGGGGTCCACACCTGGAGATGCTGAGGGGTTACTCCTTGGCTCTGCCCTCAGGAACCACTCCTGGCAATGCTCGGGGGGACCATATGGGATGCCGGGGATTGGACTTGGGTGCTGTGTGCAAGGCAAATGCCCTATCCATTGGACTATTGCTCCAGCCCCTATATTCGATTGTTTTTACAAAGTGAACCTAGAGTTTTTTCAGACAAGCCGTCCTAGGAAGAGATGGTGGAAGGAATGACATAACAACAAAGCGGTGACCCTATTTCAGGGTAGCAGACAGGGACCTGCTTTCCTGGGAATGCAGACACCGAGGCAGTGAGTCAGCGGCCAGAACTGAAGTGTAAGACAGAGGTGATTGGGGCACACCCGGGGAGCAGGGGGCTGCCTTGAAGCCCTTTACCCATCAGGGTCAGACTGAATGCTCTGAGTACCCCCCCGACCCCACCCCCCCCCTTGGGAAGGGAGAGCCTCAGAGTGGGAGCGGGCAGCAGCGGGCAGAGCTGCTCAGTTATCTGGTGGGGCATTGTCCTCCGTGTCCCAAAAAACCCTGTGCCATGTGACTCCTATTAGAACTGAGAACAAGTGCTTATTGTCTAGGCTTAAACAGCTCGAAGTGTTTCTTCTAGAGATAATTAATTTAATTAAAATGGTCCCTGAAGCCAAACGGAGCTGGGGATTGAGCGCTCCTCACATTCCTTCCACATTCCAGCCCAAGGCCCTTCAGACCCTGCCCCCACTCAGGCCGAGAGCTGAGGGATTCCTGGGCCAGCCCCTGTGATTCGCCCTTTCACTCCTCTCTCAGAATGGAGACATCGGGCCTGAGTCTTTCCAGGCTGGAGGCTGTGCCATTATTAATTCTGATAACGTGGAAGAAAAGATGGGCTTCCCCTTTCATTCCAAAAATGATGAGGGCATGTTTTCCTTTTTGGTGTGTGTATGTTTAAATGAAGGTAGCACTGTAGCACTGTCGTCCTGTTGTTCATTGATTTTGCTCGAGCAGGCACCACTAACGTCTCTGTTGTGAGACTTGTTACTGTTTTTGGCATATCGAATATGCCATGGGTAGCTTGCCAGGCTCTGCCGTGCGGGCGGGATACTCTCAGTAGCTTGCTGGGCTCTCCGAGAGGACGGAGGATTTGATTGAACCCGGGTTGGCCACGTGCAAGGCAAACACCCTGCCAGCTGTGCTATCGCTCCAGTCCTTAAATGAAGGTATTGTGATTTACAATGTTGTAAATATAATTGTTTTATTTAATTAGAAAAAAAAAGGTATGAACCAGAGCCATAGAACAGTGGGTAAGGCACTTGCTTGCCTGTGGCTTACCCCATATGTAAGTATCCCATATGGTTCTCTGAGCCCACCAAGATTGATTCCTGACTGCAGAGTCAGGAGTTACCCCAAGCATCCCCTGCTATGACCCAAAAACCAAGCACAGTTTTTAAAACAATCCCTGTGACTTATAACTTGACAATATCTTCGATGGTAGGTTGTATGCATACAACGTTTCCATACCACACCAATCACCAGTGTCTATACCCCTCCACTGTTGTGTCAGGCTCCCCCCACAACCTTTTTTTCCACCCCCAGCATCCTCACCCCACTCCCCACGTCCCACTGCTCTGATAAGCTCAGCTCTCTTAGACTAGTTCTGAGATTCTGTCCTTTTTGGTCATTCGTTGTTCCCTCAGGCTAGGTTTTCACATCCCACATATGAGAGCCATCGTTCTGTCTGTCCCTCTCCTGACTGGCTTCTCTCAAAGTGATGCTCTCAGTTCCATCCACTAAGCAGCACACTTCATGATTTCATCTTTTCTTATAGCTGTGTAGTATTCCAAACTTCTACTGAAGTTTCCATATCCACTTGTCTGCTCTTGGACACTTGGGTTGTTTCCAGATTTTGGTGAATGTGACTAGTGCTGCAATGAATAAATAGAACCTTGGGGCCTTTTGGAGTTAATGCCCACAAGTGGAATTGCGTAGGTCATATGGAAGCTCAGTTCTTAGTTTTTTGCAAAGTGTCTAATTATTTTCCAAAGAAGACATTACCATATAGAGCAGGTCAGAGTTCCTCCTCACCCCACCACACACATCCACATCCACACCAAGAGTGGTTGTTTAGTTCTTTGTGATATGTGCCAGTCTCACATAGTGTGAAATATCTCATTTTTTAAAATTTCCATTTTCCTGATGATAAATGATGGGGAGAATTTTTTTTTCATAAACAAGCTACCAAGAGTATCTCGCCCCCACGGAAGAGCCTGGCAAGCTACCTGTGGCGTATTTGATATGCCAAAAACAGTAACAATAAGTCTCATGATGGAGACATTACTGGTGCCCACTGGAGCAAATTGATGAGCAACAGGATGACAGTGATACAGTGATACAGTGATACCGGCCTGCTTATTCTTCATGTACATATCGGCCATCTGATTTACAGTATTGTAACTAAGAACATTTTAGTGCTATGTCCACCAGGGTAACAGCATTGCTAAGTCCACCAGGGTAACGGCATCCCTCTAACCTTGTCTCTAGGTTTCCTTTCCCCCTTTCTACCCCTGCTATTAACAAACAAGCTCTGCTCTGTGAGCTACCTTACTGCACCATTGTATACCTCACACATGACGGAACTTTCAATACCTGTTCTCCCCTGATGCCCTTCGCTCAGCACAACGCCCTCCGGTTCCTTCTAGCTTGCAGTGAACGGTGAGGTTTTCTTTCCTTCTAGCTGAGTAGTATTCCATTGTTTACACAGACTGTGGCCCTTTAGTCTTCATCTGTTGTCAGGCACTTGGATTGATTCGAGCTCTTGACTATTGTAAGTAATGCTGCAGTGAACATGGGAGCACGAATATATTTTTGAATAAACTTTGTTTTTCTTTGGCTTTTGTGGGTAAATGCCAAAGAGTGACATTTCTGGGTCACACGGATGATTAGTTAGATTAATTTAGAAATTAAGTTCTTAATTTTTGAGGCATCTCCCTATTATTTTTCATAGAAGCTGAACCAAATGACAGTCCCTCTGTCAGGGAGCGAGGGTTCCTTTCTCACCATATTCCTGGTATCCAGAAGGTCCAAGGGGTGTGTCCAGAGATTATTGGTGAGCCAGGCCCATGGCTCAGTGCAAGGGCCTGAGAGTGTGGTGTGGACCTGCTGTGCCAGGATTACAGAAGTCACCTTTGCAGGCTCTGGGGCCTCCATGGTGGAGCTTGGGTGACCAAGTGGTGCTGAGGAACGTACCAGGTTGGCTGCATGAAAGACGAGTGCCATACCCCTCTGGGCTGTCTCTCTGGCCCTCAAGCTGATTTTTTTTTTTTTTTGCTTTTTGGGTCACACCTGGTGATGCACAGGGGCTACTCCTGGCTTTGCACTCAGGAATTACTCCTGGAGGTGCTCAGGGGACCATATGGGATGCTGGGAATCGAACCCGGGTTGGCCGCGTGCAAGGCAAACGCCCTACCCGCTGTGCTGATTTTTGACTTACGCTATCACCTTATTTGCATATAATATATTTACAAAATGCTGGAAAAGGGAGGGGGAACTCTCCATACCCCCAGTAAAAGAAAAGAAAAATTTTGGGAAAAGATGTGTCCTTGAAGTATATTAAGTAAGTTCTTGCTTTAATTTGCTCTATTTGTCATCTTAGCAAATCTTTTCTCTATAGGGACATAAAGGTAAATGTCAGCTTCCAGGGCCGCTATTGAATATGCAGCTCACTTTCTGAAAGTGAGCACGATCTAAAGAACGGACGAAACGCCAAATACTAAGGAATGGAGTATGTAGATTCTATGTCTTTTTCTTTTCTTTTCTTTTCTTTTTGGATGGGGTGAGTTTTGGGCTAAACCAGGTGCTCAGGGACCACATCTAGCTGTTCTCAGAGGGCCCTGTGGTTCTGGGCATCAAACGCAGGCCTCTCACGTGCAAATCATGTGTTTAAGCTCAGTTGCTGTCTATAGAGATGTTTCAGACTTGTTTGCTTTTGTTTATTTTCTTTTGGGCCACACCCAGTTGTGCTCAGGGATTATTCTGGCTCTGCACTCGGATCACTTCTGGCCTGGCCATGCTCAGAGGACCATCTGGGGGTCCTGGGGATTGAAACCAGATCAGCAGCGTTCAAGGAAAGTGCCATAACCCCTAGGTCAACTCTCCAGCCTCCCCCCCCTCCCCTCAAGATACTTTGAAAATATTCTGGCCAAGATTCTAAACAATTTATATGCTTAAAAGAACTTGGGTTTTGCTTGTGTCACATAACTTACTTGAGAACGCTTTACATAATAGAAGCTCTCGAAGTTCAGAGAAGATTCACTATATTAAATACAGTGCAGTGGATTTGTCTAATAGAATTTAATTAGGTGAGCATGTAAATTAGTCTCTTTAGGAGAACTCAGTTCCTGCTGCTTTAGTTGACAGAGTTTTAATCTCTTTGAAATCGGTGGCTAAAATTTATTCAACTTATAAATAGAGTAGCATCTTATGTGGAACATAAACTTAAAAGTGTGATATGTAAGGGTTCAGTTACAGCTTTTGCTCTGCTTTCCCTGTACCCTTTGAATTAAGAAATGCCTTATCCTGACGTATTGTTAGAGTGATGGGAAAGTTAGAAACATGAACAAATAACTAAGCAGAGCTATGCAGGAGGCCGCCAGAGGCAGGAGCTCTGGGTGGCCTGCTCTTAGGATTCAGAACAGGACCCAAACCCAGCTGTTACCTTGGCTGTAGGGGAAGAGGAGCGGGGGCCACCAAAACAATTAGTAGATTAATAAATATTTCTACAGAACCTGGAGTGATAGCACAGCGGGTAGGGCGTTTGTCTTGCGCACAGCCGACCCGGGTTTGATTCCTCTGTCCCTCTTGGAGAGCCCAGCAAGCTACCAAGAATATCCCGCCTGCATGGAAAAGCCTGGCAAGCTACCCGTGGTGTATTCGATATGCCAAAAATAGTAACAAGTCTCACAATGGAGAGGTTACTGGTGCCCGCTCGAGCAAATCGATGAACAGTAGGACCACAGTGCTACAGTGACAGTGCTACAGAACCCAAAACAGAAAGTGTCCACCACAAAGACTCCCAGCAACAAGGGCCCCCTTCGAGTCCTGTGCTGTGCCCCTCCTGCCTCAGTGTCCCTCAGTGGATTGTCACAATGTAATCAATTGAGAAACTCCACTCTTATGTCTCTTCTTCTCTTTGTCTCACCATTGCCATGTTTGGCAGAAAAACTCCTGTGAAATTGCTCTGTAGCTCTGCTCAGGACCACAGCTTCAGGAGATTGCCTGTTTGTAGTCTGTGTTGCCCTTGAATCATTAAATCTCCTTGCTTCCTCACCTAAAGATGTCTTCTGTGTGATTGATGAAACAAATTCTATTGCAATGAAGGAAAACTAGATGGTCAAATTAGCCAAAATTGATTAATCTAATAAATGACGTGTTAATGAAAAACCTAAGGTAGCCATATGTATGCGTAAACACACAAAAAAGGAAGGGGCACCACACTGGGCACAGGGCAGCGATGCTCTATCTGTCAAGCCAATGTTATCCTACATGTGTATAGCTATGTAGCTATCTAAGACCCTTTATTCAGCTATAAAGGGCCCATTCAGACCCTCCAAACCTCATGTCATCACACAAAATCCATGCAATACCTGATGAACCTTACTTACTTCGAACATTTAGACATTTTACTATTTTTGATTGTTTTTGGGTCACACCCAGCAGTGCTCAAGGCTTATTCTTGGCTCTGTGCTCAGGGGTCACTCACGGTGTTCAGGGGATCAGATGTGGTGCTATGGATCAGACTGTACTTCTCTCCTACCCTCAAATAATCTTTTTGAGGGCCAGGAACAATACTCAGAGGTGTGGGACACTTGCCTGGGGCCTGGACCCCAGGACAGCTGTGCCTGAGGGTGAGCTCTGGTGGTTCTTGAGCACTGCTATGCTGAGTATCACCATCAATGCCCCAACCCAAGTACCCTGTTGAAAAATCAAGAATATATTTTAGTGCCTAGTGCTTGCTCATGCTACACCTAGAGGTGTAGGTGGATGTCAGGTACAAACATGATATAAGATATCTAATGGGGGGGCTGGAGCAATAGTACAGAAGATAGGGCATTTGCCTTGAATGTGGTCGACCAGGTTTGATTCCTAGCATCCCATATGGTCCCCTGAGCACCGCCAGGGGTGATTCCTGAGTGCAGAGCTAGGAGTAACCCCTGTGCATTGCCAGGTGTGACCCAAAAAGCAAAAAAAAAGAAAAAAGAATAATGAAGATGTCCTCTCTATCCCTTCAGGTAAGATGCCATTTACCTGGTGCCCATTCCACCTGAATTCCCACTGTGAGCATTGCCAGCTGTGACTCATAAAGCAAAAAAAAAAATCTAATGGGGGGCAGAGTGCTAGTAGAGTGAGTTGGGCACTTGCCTTGCATGTGGCCAACCCAGGTTGGATCCCTGATATCCAATATGTTTTCCCCAGAACTGTCAGGAGTAATTCCTGAGCAGGAGTAACACCCCTGAGCATCGCCAGGTATGGACCAAAACCCAGAAAATAGGAAAAAAAAAAAGAAAAAACAAAGGTACTCACTAGGGGAACCTACCCTGACTCCAAGTAACAATTCAAGGTGGAACGTGTTGGTCCATGAGAAAAGCAAGATAGAAGGCTAAGGTCCTAATCAGGGAACTTGACTCAGATCTGAAAGCATCCAGGGGATTCCAGAGAAAAGGCATGAAGGATGCAGATTCTAGTGGGCGGTAAGTGGAGCAGAGAGGCAGAGGGGAGCCCTTCCAGAAAGAGGCATGATGCATTGGCAAGTGCAAATGAAAGTTGAAGCTGTGAACCGAGTGCTCTCAGTCACACAGGTGTGGCCTGTCTCACGGGGGGATGTGTCCTTGGAATCTCTGGCCTCGGAGCTGTTCTCTCCTTCGCTGGTTCTTCTGTGTCCACATGGGCAGTGTGGAGTCCTAGCCACACCCTCTCCCCCCGCCCCCCGCCCGGAAACACACACACACACACACACACACACACACACACACACACTGCCATAACTGCACACCAGCTGAGGACAGCAGGTTCACAGGTGGAGCAGGCTGATACCCACTGGTCTCTGCCTTGGTTACGACTGCCCATCTGTGGCCTGGTATGCAGGACAGTTGCCAGTCAGTGTATGGGAGGTAGTTGAAGACCGCATGACTTTTGGATGAGTGTGTAATCACAAAATAAAAACGAGGCACGCTCTCTCTCCACATGTGTTTGGTGGTTAGGCTGTTTTCCCACCCCGATGGCCAACAGCAATGGATGAAAGGAGGATAAAACGGGAGCTAGGCTGCTTGGTGATCAGTTACCCTTTATTCCATTCTCCCCATGCGCCTGTTCCAGTCTCACTAAGCTCCCCACTCCATGCTAGTCTCTCGGGGCTCTGTCTCACAGTCTTGGTCTCGCCCCCCCACCTTCAAGCACACTGAGGTCTTGTAGCACAATCAACATATGAAAGCCCTTCCTTCTGATCTCCTGCAGCCAGGAGGTCTGTTCAAGGGAGAAATACCACCTAGGGCTGTGTTTCTCCTTTCCTTAGTCCAGTAACCATTCAAACATCCATCTTAATTCTACTTCTTAATATTAGCCATTTTGTATGGACACAATAAGAGATACATTAAGCTTATAGGATGGCTCTCCTGGGGACATCTCACTATAGATTCCAGACTACAGTGCTCAGGCCAGATTAGTCTTTCTTAACCTTAGCAGGGTTCGAATCTAGTTGTTACTCTTTGGATCATGACAGAATTTGTCCATGATCATGCTCTTAACTTACAGTTAAGTATTATGGCTCGTGGCTTGACCTGTTTCAATGCCAGGGTAGCCCAGTTTGCCCTGGGTCCATCCAGTCCCTTGTTGGGACCCTGCTTTTGGGATGCTAGGAAGTAAGGGCAACTGAGGCTTAAGTCAAGAAAATAGATGCTCATTATTATTAATATTATTCAGTAAATATTATTCAGTCAATTAACTCCCAAGTTACTTTTGCATAGCATTGACTGTCTTCCTGTGTCTATACAAAAATGACATTGCTTTGAAATAAACTATGCAGAAGGACATAAGGGAAGGAAGAAAGGCAGTATTTCACTTACAAATATAAATAAACAATCTGATTCAGGGATAAAGGTGATTGATCGGTTGGGGAAGCAGAGCACAGAAAAGAGGTTACAAATAAACACACAGGAATGGGAGTGCCTTGGGAGCACTGTGATGGGTGTAACTCAATAAACCTAAGTTCCCTGCGGCCAGGGAGAAATGACAAACCAATGCTATCCTACAGATGAGTATCTATTGCTCATGGTTCTGAGACTGAGACTCTGGTACCACCTGGTCTCCAGAGCACTGCTGAGAGTGGCCCCTGAGCACAGAGTGACTCCAAATGCACAGTAGGAAGCCTCTCAGTGCTATGGGGTGTGTCTGTTCTACTCGAGACAAAAAGAAAGAAAATGCCACCATTTCTGAGACCTCCAACTCTCAGACTGTGAGGGGCTCTGGGGGGGGGTACACTTCCTCCTCCTTTGTATCGGGTCACCAGGAGATGCTGATGGATGAATGGAGAGTGAGCACTCTCAAGCATCTCCCGCACTCCTCCAAGGTTCCCGGAGGACTTTGCTGTCTCCCCTACCCAAGCATCATCTTACAATTGCGCAATCAGTGGCTGTGAAGAATACTTTTGAGCGGATCTGGGACTTTCCTTCTTGTTGGATTCCTCCCTGGGGCTGGGCATAAAGCAAACAAATCCACTCTGGTTGGAACAAGGGACCCTTTCGGGTTTCCTGCCCGTCCCGACCCCATTCTCCTCCCCTATAGCTCATCTAGCAATGTGCTGGGGGGTCTCCGATGTGCTGTCAGTGAACCAGCCTCCCTATACCCTTCCTCATCCCAGGCTTTAGAAAATGAAAAGGAGAAGCCACAGATAGACTTTCCTTAAAATGTCACTGCTGTCGGCAACCTGCCACCCTGCCAAGTGAGGACCATTGTCTCATACCGTTCACGACAGCAGCCTTATGGAGAACTAAACTGCGATGGATCTTTCACTTTTAAAGACACTTTAGAGTCTCAGCCGAGCACAGGCCGTTCCCAACATTCTAGAAACCAAATAAAAGATGAGTGTGATTAAATGAAAACCAGCACCAATTAATTGAATGTAGACTGAAAACTGCAAAATGGTTAGTAATACTTATCATAATTACAATGACATTAAGGTGCCTTTTTGGGTTGTTTTTGTTTCTTGGTAAATGGGATTTAAGTAACATGGCCTGTGAAGATGAGAAATCTAACTGCGTGACTACCAGGTGCAAGAATTCTATTTGTGTGGCATGAACAGGGCTGCTAATCCCTCACTCGTTCTTTTCTCTTTGGCAGCTAAACATTTCCTGGTGTGCCCTGTAATAACAGGCAGCTGTCCTGTCAGCCTCACTGAAAAATGAGATAATAAGGCAGGCAAATGATGTCCTTTATGTCCCCAATCTACCACTTCCTGCAGTTTGCTTCTCAAATGCTTTAAGTAACATGGATTGGTGCAATTTTCACACTGTTTCTTCTTCTTCTTAAAAAGTTTGTCCAAATTCTTGGTGAATGTCATTTCCCGTTGGGACATTTGGTGGAAACAGAGGCAGCCTGCTTCATTGCACCAGGACAGAAGGGTTCCCAAAAGCCTTTGAATGGGGTTTGTGAATGGAAATCCCCCCACAAAAGCCACCGAGGTGATGAGAGCTGTAGCCGGTGCCTGGAGGGTTGGACTGGACTCTCTGGCACCCCAGGCTGACGGTCTTTCTAGGATACTGGCTCTTTCAGAAGCTGTCACAAGAGCAGCATGTCCAGCCACTTTGGAAAAAGGCGGCCTGGCAGCGCCCAGGCTAGGCAACTTACTGGAGGTCTGCAAGGCCAAGGATGGTCTTGTCCCAGGGACCCTCACTCACGAGCTGCGAATGAAGGTGGAGGGATCTTGAAGCTCGTGTGTGTTTCTCCCATGGGTTATAAAGAAGAAAATCACCTGGGAAGTGGCATAAGGACTAAAGGAATGCTTTGCAAGCTGGAACCATGGATTCAATCCCTGGCACTGTGTGGACCCCTGATCGCTGTCGGGAGCTATCCCCGGGCACTGAGGGGTGCCCTCACAGCAGAAAATAAAGAAGTCAAGGGCTGGAGAGATACTACTGGGGTGTAGGTTCTCGCCTTGCATGCAGCTGACCCGGATTTGATCCCTGGCACTGTATATGTTTCCCTAAACCTTGCCAGGAGTGGTCCCTGAACTCAGAGCCAGGAATAGCCCTGGGCACCTCAGGGTGTGGCCCAACAATAACTTCAAAAGCCAGGGTGGAGTTGGGGTGTGACCCTGGCACCCCAAGGTGTCTTCCCAACAGAAAAAGCACTTTTCTTGGCTTTCTTGACCATCCACACTGACCCAAGTCTCCCGTCTCTCGACTCCTCCTGATTCAAGTCCTGGTGAGAGCAGAGACTGGCTTGTGTTCTGGGGCATCTACGTTGGAAGGTGGATTTGCAAGGAGCTGACTCTCACTGTTCTGTCCGCTCACGAGCTGCTCCCTGGGCAGAGATTTGAGACCAAAGAGGAGTAGCAGCAACCACAGAACACATTCCAAGTTTTTGGGCAGGGGCTGTGTGAGAGTGGAGAATAGGGCTAGCGGCAAGGATGAGCATATACGCTCTCTCTCAGCAGCCCATGCCTGGAAAACGTGCTTACCTTCATCTGTGCAGTCCAGCCATAAACTCTGTTTTCCCTTGTGGAGGAAAGAAGAAAACACTTCTGGGACCACGCGAGTGTTTTCTTCTTTCCTGCCCTTGACTGGTCGGAGCCAGCTGTGCCGTGTGGGCTGGGGGTACTGTGCCCGGAGCCCTTGAAACCCATGCAACCGTGTGAGCTGAGGACACGGAGGCAGAAAGAGGTGACAAATGGTCATGGCCCCAGGCTGTGACCCCATGGCCACAGAGGGGCTGTGAAGAGGTTCAACCTCTGGAAAAGGCAGAATCCCAGCCTAGGTGGCGGGTGTTCACTCCCCCAGAGCATGCTTCCGCAGTCCTGAGAGTCACAGAGGGTGGGGGGCAGGAGAGGGCTCAGCAGGGCTCAGTGGCAACAGTGCTCTGGGAGTACTGATGAACAGCACACTGGCCATGTCTGCTCTCCACCTCTCTGGACAGCAGAAGCCTCCTTGCATTTATTCAAAATATCTCTTTCTGTCTCCTTGCTGCTCGGGCTTCCCTCCCTGGGTCTCTATTCTTTGGGAAGAATGCTTTCCAAGTATTTATTTTCAAATGTTCCCCCCTTGCCCTTGACAAATTGTGACGGGGGTGGCGCCTCTCATCCCCCAGTGCTCAGGAACAGCTCCAGGCTCTGTGCTTGGGGTGTGGTCACTGCCAGTCAAGCTTGGGGGACCCTACAGTGCCAAGGATTGAAACAGGGTCAGCTAAATCCAAGGGAACCTTGTATTTCTCTCCAGTCCTCAAATACTCAAAAATTCTCTCAGGGGCTGGAGCAATAGCACAGCGGGCAGGGCGTTTGCCTTGCACACAGTCGACCCAGGTTCGATTCCCAGCATACCATAAGGTCTCCCGAGCACCGCCAGGAATAATTCCTGAGTGTATGAGCCAGGAGTAAACCCTGTGCATCGCTGGGTGTGACCTAAAAAGCCAAAAAAAAAAAAAAACACCTCCAAATAATCTTTTCTGAATATTTCGTCGGCACATATCTGCTAATAACCAGTTCAATGACTTGATGAGTGTCAGCTCATTGAGTCCTTTGAGTGACCCACTTAAGCATTTCTGTCATTTTCCCCCATTTTATACATGACCAACCCAAGTCTCCGGGATTGAGAGATTTATCCAGAGCCCCCTCCCCCAGCCCACCGCCCCACTTGCTGGCAAGTGGAAGGATTGTCCTCTGGCTTCAGGGTTTCTTGGAAGCAGAGTGCGTAAGGGCGGGGCGGGGAGACTTCTCTTTGTTCACTCACAAAGGTATATTCCCGGGGGCTGCTGAGCGGTCAGTTTTGTGTTTAACTTTTGTTTTCGGAAAAAGAGAAGTAGGGCAAGTAAGTTTGGGAAGCTCTTATGAGGAGCAACAGGAATTGTCATTTGTTGTTTGCGGGCATGCAGCCACTATGGAAATAGTTCAGTCATCTCTGAAATAGCTGTCGTTTTGAGATATAATCAGGCAACTACGATTCTTAGTATTTACCCACATCCAGTGGGGAGGTAAAAAACGGAAAGTAAAATATAACTGCACACCAATATTTCTAGCAGTCTAGTTAAAAATAACAAAACAGACACGATGTTCTTTAAAAGTGAATAGATAAGCTGTCTGTGGTAATCTGTACATCAGATTAATATTTTCAGCAGCATAAGTAGAGGGCCTGAGCCATAAAGTATACACTATGCACCATGCTGACTGTGAATTCATGCATACTGCAGGCTACTTGATGATGCATCCTCCTGAAATTTGCATTAAAGCCTAATGCCAAATGGGAATCAAAGTGATTATAAAGTGAAGCCTTTGGAACACATATGTCTTGAGTGTTGAGGTCCTCATACATAGGATTTCTACTTTTAAGAAAGGGATCTGTTGTTTCCACCATCATATGAGGATACAATAAAAGATATTCATCATCAGTTTGTCCCTACACTGAATCTGCCAGCCTCTTAACTTGGATCCCACCATATCCAGAACTGTGTAAATATTTGCCACTTAAGCCACTCAGTATGCCAGGGATGGATTTATCCTAAATTCTAGAAATGCTCAGGGTCATGAACCGCTTAATGAGGTGTTGGCTAGTGACAGGCTCCACCTGTGACCGCCTCCACTGGCTATGCTGCACTTCTGGAGCGTGTAGTAAGGCTGAAGCACATAGGCTTGTGGTTACTCTCCCTGACATTCACAAATTTTCCATAAAATCATAGAGGGAAATTTATACATTGATGCTTCTCGGAGAGCCCGGCAAGCTACTGAGAGTATCCTGCCTCCATGGCAAAGCCTGGAAAGCTCCTGTGGTATATTTGATATGCCAAAAACAGTCAAAATAACAGGTCTCATTTCCCTGACCCTGAAAGAGCCTCTAGTCATTGGGAAAGATGAGTAAGGAGAGGCTGCTAAAATCTCAGGGCTGGCATGAATAGAGACGTTACTGGTGCCCAATCGAGTAAATCAGTGAACAATGGGATGACAGTGATATGGTGATACAATGACATTCACACAATGATGAAAGTGCAGAGTGATGCCTTTTCAGGCATCCCGCCATCCCACCATCATATGATATGTCACTATTCACTAGCCCTAGCCACTTGTGACTTTTCCAGGGAGGGAGGTTGGACCACACGTGGCAGTGTCCAAGGGCTACTCCTGGAATTCCTAACAGGGCTTAGAGGAACATGAAGTGTTAGAAACCGAACTGGAGTCTCCAGCATGCAACGCAAGGGAAGTAACCCTTGAGTTATCTTCTCAATTCTACATATAGTTATGTAAATAAGCATCTAAATTACTTTAATGTGAGCCAATGAAACCTTCATTTCCCTGAAACGTCCCGTTATTGAGATTTGACAGACACCAGAGGCTCCCCTGTCGAAGGACAGACAGAACATCTCTGCTTTTGTGGATAGTGCTAAAGTCCTGCCCCACCCAGGAACATCCTGCCTGCCTGCCACCTTGTTCTCTTTAATAAAGATGCAGGACAAGAATCAAATCAAACAAAGGGGCTCTGTTCAAGTGTGCAGATTCTTCCTGTAATAGTCATAGACTGGGGTGGGCTGGAGGAGAGTTCTTTTTGGAAAGCTGCTTCTGATGCAGTGAGTGAAGGAAAGTCAAACCTCATCATGGTCTGGAACTCAGCAGGCCCAGATCCACATTACAGACCCTCTGCGTGCTCTCTTGCCCTTCTAGGTGAGCTTGACCTCCTGATTGACATCACCAAGTCCTTTTGGAGAAGCAAAGTTTCCTCCCTTCCGGCTGGGTCCTGGCAGCTTCCAGGCCTGCTCCTGTGCCCCCCAGTCTCAGAAGGCCCAGCCCTACCTCCTGAGCCAGCTCTACCTGCCACACCTCACACTGCTCACACTTGCACTTCCTGTTACCAGGTGAAGGCAGGCAGAGAAACAAAAGAGCAACACCCACTTCCTCAGAGACTTCCGGGGTGGAGGCTGTCTACAAAGATTTGCCTTCAGCACAGCAGGAGCACAGCAAACCCAACAAGGAAGACCTGGGAATGCGGACCAAATGCAATGAGTGACAACAAGTAACACAAAAGGCTCTACCTCTGCCACCCAGCTCTGTGCATTCTCAGAGGATGACCTTCGTGACACTGTGTTGAGGATATTTAATGAGCTTAGGGAAATGATGGCCTAGGGAGTCAGCTAAGCGCAAGAAAGTATGAGAGTGGAAAAGAAAAAAACTACTATCAGAAGTGATGGATATAAAGAGTATGTAAGTGATATAGGAGAATTCACTAGAGTGTCTGCAACAGAAGAATAACAGTGGTTGGGGAGAAGATGGAGAGGTTCCAAGTTGAGATGCAGGAAACCTCTAGAAAACATCAGAAAGGCAGGGGTGGGGTGGGGGTGGATGGGGGAATGTTAGATGAAATCTATAAGCTGGAAGAGAACAGTGAACTTTAGTTTTAAAAAAGTGGAAAGAAAAAACTTAAAGAAATAAATACCTTATCAAGAATTCTCTATCCAGCCAACTTTTCATTCAGTTTTGAAGGCATGATATTGAACTCTGTGGATAGGCAAAAGTTAGGGAATTAGGGAATTCACAGCCATAAAACCAGTTTTGCAAGAAGCAATAAAAGAGCTCCTTTAAAAGACAAGACAAATTTATCAGCTCTTTGCCATTGAGTCTGGCACTCATTCCCTCATGGTGTGTGTGTCTGTCTCGACCAGATAAGGGCTTTATACTGTTCACAATTATGAACTGGTGTTTTATTTATATTAAATGTATTACATATATTCAGATGATCTATATATCTATAGAGATTTTTACTAAAACATTTTACTTACTGAATGCAGACACTTGCATATTTTCTAATATAAAGCCAATATTCCCTTTGTAGGATAAAACACACTTTTAAAAAAATTTTATTTTAATAAATCACCATGAGATACATTTACAGGCTTTCATGACTCAGGAATTACTCCTGGCAGTGCTCAGGGGACCATATGGGATGTTGGGAATTGAACTCGGGTTGGTCACATCAAGGCAAATGCCCTACCCACTGTACTATTGCTCCAGCCCCTAAAGCACACTTTTATACTTTTGTAGGTCTATTCGGGCTGGAGTAATAGTGCAGCGAGTAGGGCATTTGCCTTGCACGCGGCTGACCTGGGTTTGATTCCTCCACCCCTCTAGGAGAGCCCAGCAAGCTACGAAGAGTATCTTGCTCACACAGCAGAGCCTGGCAAGCTACCCATGGCGTATTCAATATGCCAAAAACAGTAACAACAAGACTCACAATGGAGACGTTACTGGTGCCTGCTGGAGCAAATCGATGAGCAATGGGATGACAGCGACAGTGATAGGTGTATTCAAATTTCCTTTTAAAATTTTCTTAATTCTCCTCTCCTCATTCTAAGTTATATGTTTAATATGCATTAGCATAGAACTATTCATACAATTATGTTTTTAAATTCATATATGTGAAAAGAGAAAGAGAAACAGTTTTTGAATTTTTTTATCAGCTTATTGATTTACAATTTTGTAGATTTTAGGAGTTTAACTTTCTTCATCTATACGTGTACAGGATTACCTCCACAACAACAACAAATACAACAAAAAGGACAACAGCAACAAAAGGTCTCACCCATATGTGGTATACAAAGAAACACAGTAAGGGAACAGCAAATGGCCAAAGTCATCAGAACTGGAGATTTTGCCTATAGAACTGAGCTCACATGGAAGCAGGTGTCTGGGAGGGGCCCTTGGGGCAGTGGTGGAGGAAAGCAGACTCTGCGGATGGGCGTGGTGCTGGAATGACACGTGCATGAAGAGTAAAAGCCAGTCCTAGGGCCCCTGTGCACACACACAGGTCCAGGTTAACACATAATGCAGTAAAAACAATTTAGGAAGAAGGGAGGAAAGAAAGGGTAAGGAGGGAAAAGAGTAAGAGAGGAAGAAAGCAGGGAGGAGGAGGGGGAGGGAAGGGAGGGAGGAAAAAAATGAAGGAAGGAGGGGAAGAAGGAAGGATGGAAGGGAGGGAGAAGTGAAGGGAGGGAGGGAGGGAGGGAGGGAGGGAGGGAGGAAGGAAGGAAGGAAGGAAGGAAGGAAGGAAGGAGGAAGGGAGGGAAGGAAAAAGGAAGGAAGAAGGTAGGAGGAAGGAAGGAAGAAGGGAAAGAAGGAAGGGAGGAAGGAAGGAAGAAAGGAAGGAGGAAGGGAGGGAAGGAGAGAGGGAGGAAAGGAGGGAGTGTGGGTAGAAGGGAGGGATAGAGGGAGGGAGCGGAGGAGGGAGGGAGGGAGATCACAGGGAAGGATGAGAGTACAGGAGGGCAGGAGGGAGGACTGAGATCTGTGCTGTGACCAATGCCAGGTCCCACCCCTGCAGTTTTGGGGTGCAGCAGCTCCCCTCGCTCTCCCATTTCCCCATGGAGCTGCAGCTGGACCTTTTGTGTCACAGTCAGACGCCAAATGTGGCTTCTCAGACAGGCTTCCTAGAGAGCGGTTCAAGAAGCGGGGCCCTCGCACAGACTGCATGCCTGGCTGGGCGGGGGGCAGGGCACGGCCTGAGGGGGACAGCAGCCAGAGCGGATCTGGCCCCCGATGGCTCCCTGGGGGCAGAGACAGCGGCCCCCTCCCTGGTGTGGGCAGCCTGCCTGGGCGGGCTTCTGAGGGAAAGGCCAAAGCGCCGGTCCCTTGCACGTCCTTTCAACATGCAGCACATTTGTGGTTTATAGCATCCGTCCCGGGACTGAAAGGTCTGCAGTTCAAACTCGCACGTCCCCAGGGAAGAGGGAAGGCCTCTTCGTAAGAAAACATTCCTAGCAGCTCCTCTTGAGAGAGCCCTACTCGAGGCCCCAACTCTTGACCTCTGGGTGAGAAAGTGTGTCACCAAGGAAAAAACCAGAAGGTGAGTGACCCCCGTCCTTAGTTACAAATTCCTCTCTGACTCACACGCTCAATCTGCTGCGCTGATGGAGGCCCGAGGGAGGCCTGGCTGAGGGGCCCCTGGGCTCAGAGGCCGCGTGGAGGTCTTTGCTGTGAGGGAAACATGTCAGGGCTGTGGAGTTCAGCATTTGCAAGCAGGCCTGGAGGAATAGCGCGGCTCCTGGGGGAGTCCACCTTGCAAAGACATGGTTGTGAGTTTGAATCCCCCATGTGGGACATAGCCCCCCTCCCCGCCCCTAGCCCCCTGAGAGCCACTTGGAGGCCTTCCTCCCAGAAGAATTAGAACCCGAGAGATAGCTCCCTGGGGCTGAATGCATGCTTTGCCTGAGGACCTCCGGGTTTGGTCCGCCAAGTCCCTCCAAAAGCGACCTCTGAGCACAGTGCCGAGAGTAGCTCCTGAGTCCTACTGCATAGGGTCCCCAAACTGATGGCAAGAGAATATATGAACCTCGGGGAGTGACTGCTGGGGAGGAAAGCCTCCTTGTTAGTCCATAGGTCAATGCAAAAAAAAGAAATTCGCTTAACTGGAAGAGAAGTGTCGAGCAGAGAGACCCAGGGCACCTTGAAATGCCTCTGGGTCAGGAAGCAACACTTTTCTCTAACCTCTGTGCTTGCTCCGGAGTGCCTTGCAGATCCTTGGAACAGCAGCTCTGGGAAGCAGATCCCCTGGCATCATTCACGCCTGCAACCAAGCACCATCCTTGGCCGAGAAACTCCTTTCCTACGGTCTAGATAAGTTGGTCTCCTGGAATCATCTGGATCCTTTAGCCAGTGCTCTCAACTGCCGTTTCCAGCCAGGAGAGTTCTAGAAGAAGCCCCAAACATTCCAGAGTACACCTGCTTTCCCTCTGCTTCTGACTTGATCAAACACCAGTTTGCCAGGGCTCCTTCCTAAAGCCCTACCTACCCCTCTGCGCCTGCACCCACTGCTCTGTGGAGGGGTTCCCATGGAAACTCGGCCACGTGGACCCTACAGGAATGGTTTTAGTGGAGAAGCTCATTACGCATGAGAACTCAGCCATTTTTGGGGGGTGTTGGGCCATATGTGGAAGTGCTTATGTGCTACTCCACCACTGTATGCAAGGCAGGTATATTATGTCCTGTCTTATCTCTCCGGCCTCTAAGTCCCTTTAGAAGAGTTTTATACTCATATCAGGTAATCTTTTGGGGGCCCTGGAAGATCCTCCAAATCTGTAGGACAAGTCAAAAATCCAGATGGGGCCTGGGAGAGGCTCCAAGAACCGGGGCACAGGCTTTGCATGTGGGAGGCCAGGGTTTGATTCCTGGTTGAGGGGGTCCTGGGCATTGCTGGAAGCAACCTCCAAGCACTGAGTTTGGAGTAGCCCGCAAGCACCACTGGGTGTACCCCCCAAACTGCCCACTCACCCACTCAATGCTCAACCAACCAACCAAAAAACACCATCCCCCAACACACATAATAGGAAATAACTACAACGCACCCCCTCTCACTCCCTGATTTCTACAGACCTATGCAGTCCTCGAGGGGCTAGATAACGGTAATTTTAGGTTATTTATAGAAAAATAATTAGAAGTGAAGACCTTAAGAAATGTACCCAGATATGTTCACTGTAATTCTTGGCACCACCACACAGGAAGCATCTGCACACATTTCCTAGTAATCTCGTAGGGATGCGCATATGGATGGAAGGGGACCAAGTACAGCCTTTCTCATTTTTCATGTTTTTTTCAGGATGTGTTCTGTGAAGTCATCACTGTGAATGCTGAATTAGCAAATATTGAACTGCTGCTCCCCGGGAAACACAGGGTTAGTGCTACATTAAAGTTACACAGTGGAAGTAGTGAGGAGGGGAGAGATGCCAGGTAAACTAGCTAATTTAATTTTGGGGGGTATGTGGGTCACACATGGGGGTATACTCAGGGATAATTCCTGGCTCTGCACTCAGGAATTACTCCTGGTGGTGGTTGGGGGACCATATGTGGTTGTGGGGTGTAGGATGACATTGGTTTGGGCTTTCTCCTCTGCCACGGGGAGCTTAGGCTGACTGAGTAACACCCATCACAGTGCTCCGGATGCACTCCCATTTCCTTGATATTCATCTTTAACTTCTCTGTGCTCTGCTTTCTCTACTTGCTAATCACTCATTTCCCTTAAGCAGTACCTGTGACTTGTAAAGCCAAATTCCTCCGAAATCTCTGAAATATTGCTTTTCTCCTTCCCTTATGTTCTTTGCATAGTTTATCGTTGTTGGGCTACGGAAAGGAGAAACACACTCCTAGACGCGTGTGGCCCTTGAGCAGATCTTCAGAAGAGCTTCCTCGGAAGGAAGGGCCTTTACATATGTTGATTGTGCTGCATCACCTGTGTGGCTCCTACCCCCAAGGCTTGGAGGCTGGGGCTAGATAAGGCAGCAAGATGGAGCCGGAGAGACTAGCATGGAATGGGGAGCTTAGTGAGACTGGGACAGGCGCGTGGGGAGAATGGAATAAACGGCAACTGATCACCAACCAGCCTGGCTTCCATTTTATCTTCCTTTCATCCACTGCTGTCAGCCAGTGGGAAAACTACCGAACGCACATGGAGAGAGAGCACACCCCTTTTTTATTTTGTGATTACACAGTGGGTTTGAACCCCGAACTGCTGCATGCAAGGCAAGCGCCCTACCAACTGTACTGTCTTGCTCCTAATGGGTCATTTACAATCTCTCCTGCCCAAAAGATAGTCAAAATAGGCAATGGGATGGCTGGGGGTTGGGATAGTAAGACATGGAAGCAAACCCCCCAGATAGACAATATCTGAGACCACTCACCTCTGGCCAGACAGACAGCAGGAAAGCAGGGTTCTCACCCACACACACGTGGCCATGCCCAAAGACCAAGGAAAGTCCAAGGGGACAGAGAACTGCTGGTGTCCAGTCCTAGAAAGACCGAGGAACAGGTTACAGAGCAGCAGGCCCCTGCTGGGGGATAAAGGGCACAGGGTTCCAGCGCTGGTTACAGAGCAGGAGTAAGTACACTGGACAGAAAGATGTAGGGACAAGACCAGGTCATCATTCACTAGAAGTGAATGGATGGCACTGGGACCAGACAGGATATCGTCATTTGGGCTGAGCATCGAGGGACAGGGTGAGTGAGATCATACACAGGCCTAGACATTGGGGAGGGCCCAGATCCACCTACTTATACTGTACAATAAACTGTAACATCTCGAGCATCTGAGTTTTGTAAGCAAATAGGTCATACAATATACCAGAACCTATAAACTCAGGAACAAATCTACTTTTGCTGTAACATTGACTTTCTTGAAGACTCCGGATATTTTTCTCAGTCAACATACAACCTTGTTTTACCAATTTGTTTTTTGGGGAATTGTTTTGGGGGGCAGGAGTGGAAGTTGGGATTCCTGCAAATGAAGCATGCATTCTAAACCCTTGCATTATCCAGCCCCTGTATGTTACCATCTAAAAACACATAATTCCACGTGTCTTGCTGGTTTATTGAATTCATAGCTGAGAGTCATATAAAGGTCTTGAGACCTTTGAGAAATATTTTCAGGACTAATTTTTGATAATGATTACATAGGAAGCCCAGATAACGAAGCTTATCTTACACGTCTATTTTCTCAGTAGGGCACATCACTACTTTCTTGTTAGAAACACAAGCTGGCACTTTAGTCCTGTGTGTGAGGCCATTAGGCAGTAAAATCACAAATAGAAAAAGCGCCAAAGTGTGAAACTCAGGAAGATGCTTGCTTAGTGTGACTACTGCCACAAGACAGCTTGGGACCTCCCTGGGACCATGTTGAATAAGTGACTCAGATTTTTCTTGGGGCTGGAGAGAGAGGGTAAGGTGCTTTGAGGCCAACCAACTTCTCTCCTGCCACATCATATGGTCCCTTGGGCACTGTTAGGAGTGAGCCCTGAGTACCAGCTGTGGCCTCAAGACCGCCCCCACCCCCACCCCACCAACGTTTTCAACTTTTCTTTCTTTTTCTACAGTTGGTCATGAATGACCACAAAATCCCTCTGTGTTGATTTTGGGGCCACATGCAAATTTTTGTGGGGAGGGGAGTTCACACATTTGAAATTTAAGAATAATGAAGGGGCTGGAGCAATAACACAGCAGGTAGGGCGTTTGCCTTACATGCAGCCAACCCAGGTTCGATTCCCAGCATCCCATATGGTCCCCTGAGCACCATCAGGAGTAATTCCTGAGTGCAGAGCCAGGAGTAACCCTTGTGCATCACCAGGTGTGACCCAAAAAGCAAAAAAAAAAAAAGAAAAAAGAATAATGAAGATGTCCTCTCTATCCCTTCAGGTAAGTTGCCATTTACCTGGTGCCCATTCCACCTGAATTCCCACTGTGAGGGTTCCTGCAGAAAGGGAGCCACCTCAGGGAAGGGAAACCAATGACTGACTAATCAACCAATGCAAAATTGGAGGTTAGTCCTTTGTAGTCGTTTATGAACCTGGAACTGGTGTAGCAGTTTCCTGGTTGGCAAGGAAGTGCAGTGCTCAGAGAGCTGATAAGGGCTTGAGGGGAGAGAGAACTTCAGACATGGAGGAAACCAACCGTGAAGAGAATTCTCTAACTAGTGTGTCTTCATTCTCCCCCAAAGAGGCTGCAAGCCCGGAGACCAGCTCCTCCAGCTCCCTCTCAGGGCCTCCTTGACCCGGATTCGCCAGAATCCAATGACTCTTCTACATTTTGTCCTCAGTCAGCCAGAACCGTCCCCTCAAAGGGTCGACTTGCTCACTTATGAAAACATTCCTGCCTCTCACTGGGCTGGAGAATCTGTTCCAGGACTTGGTTTTCCTTGCATAATCACCCTGAGGTCTTCACTTGTTCCAGTCCATGCAGTGCAGCCTGTTTTTCGGAGTCCCCATGCCGAGGGGAGGGAGGGAGGACTATGGACAGGCCGGTGGAGGGTGGGAGAAGACCCCCATTTTCCTTCCAGTCTGGACTCGGAATCCTTTGCCCTCCCAAGGAAGCCTGCCGCCTCTCCAGCCCCGGTCTGTGTGCTGGGACCACAGCTTTATGAACTGCTGACTCCATGGCCCCGGGCTGGACTCCCTGGCTTCTGTCCCTGACCTGTGACTAACCTCTGCCCTCAGAATTCTCCGTGGTCCTGTCCTGATTTTCCAGTTTCCTGACCTTTTGCTGGGTGTGCTCTTTGGCAGCCACGGGCTTTGTGAGCCGCAGCTCGCCTGTTCAGCAACAACTTTGCACGCTGACACAAAAAGCCAGTGGCTTTCACTTGGATGGCACATGGATGGCACGTACCACTGGGAGCTCACAACATGGGTACCACATTGGGCAGACTGTGCCCCCAAATACGTACAATAATCTGCTGGATTGGTTCGGTAAATAGAAAAAGAGAAACTTCCGTATCATTGAAAATCACTTTACTTTTTCAAAAATTTAATATTTCTCGAAAGAAAGTAGGATTGATTCAAAGATGTACCAGATGGTAACACCAGTGTTGTTTCAAGTCCTGAGCCAGAGCTTCCTCTCAATGGAATGAGCACATGCAGAAACATGCTTTGCATGCGAGAGGTCTGGGTTCCATTCCTTCTTAAACTACCACTGGGAGCGACCCTCTGAGGAGCCCTGTGAGGAAGAGCCTTCCAAAGAAGCCAGTTCCTGCTGGTGCTACTCTATGCCCCACTCCTCCCACCCCCCCATTCTGTGACCCTCCAAGTCTCTCTCCTTGGAGGGAGGTGGGTGTGTCTGTCTGGATCCCAGTTCCACAAGGCTGGGAAACTAGCCTTGCTCATTTCAGTGATGGGTTTGTTGGGAACTTCTGATCAGGCACCATACATCATGGGGTTTTAATATTCTTTTGGTTTGATGATAATAGTCACAGACTATTAGAGTCAGAGGTGATAATGTGAAAAAAATAAAGGGGAGGGGGAAAGAAAGACCCAGAAAGTGAAGGAATGAGCCCAGTGTTCCAAAGATCTCAAAGATCAGAGTGGCACTGGAATCAGACCACTGCGTCCCAATCCAGTCTCTGATGCATTATGTACGCATTATGGTCCTCAGAGAATGCATTTCGTTGAATAGCATCTTGCTATAATGCTGATGGAAAAAAAAAAGAGAGAGAATCCCAGCCCAAGCTGAATAGAATTCACATTATTTAGGAGATCTGGTTTCTTTACGTGTTGTTTCACTTAAAGTCACAGTATCCAAGAACCTATCAACGACACAAAGTGAAAACTTACTGTGCTTCCTGGTTTTCCCTAGTAGGCCGAAGGGGACGCGGAGAAAAGAAAGATTACTCTGTTTTTAATGATCTGGGTTCAAGTGTAGATAATACAAACCATTTTAGTTGGTTTACTCAGAAAGGGAATTAGAAGAGGGAATTAGGTGTTTTTGCAACATTGCTGGAAGGGCTGGGGCAGCCAGTTATAGACTGGCCACTGGGACTGGTTTTTGGAAGGCGCTGCAGAAAGGCGTCAGTAGCAATCTGACTTCTCTGCTTCGATTTGGGAATTCAAGAGGCTGCTGACATGACCACTGGGTCCAAAACCCCTGGGTTTGCTGTGATTTGGAGGATTGGGAAGCCGTTCCCTGAATTGTAGGCACCAGAGCCTCACATGCCTACAGTGGTTTGCAAAAGATATAAACTGGAGTTCTTCAAGGCTTCCCCTGCCGATTCTGGGTCTCTGGCCGATCCAACTCATTACAGGGAGCTAAACTATGTCCAAAGCCTTGTTTGCAAGGGAATCTGGGAAATGTGTACTTCTGCCTCCCAAGCTGTTTCAACCAGAAAGATGCCTGTCTGAAGGAAAGTGGAGTGAGTTAATAGTGTTCCTGCCCCTCTCTGCCTCAGTTTCCTCATCTCTAAGTATTAATGTATCACTGTCATCCTGTTGATCATGGATTTGCTCGAGTGGGTGCCATTAGTGTCTCCATTTGTCCTAGCCCTGAGATTTTAGCAGCTTCTCTTTACTTGTTCTTCCCAGCAGTTCCGCATTGGAGGCTCTTTCAGGGTCAGAGGAATGAGACCCATCATTGTTACTGTATTTGGCATATCGAATACACCACGGAGAGCTTGCTGGGCTCTGCCGTGAGGGCAGGATGCTCTTGGTACCTTGCCAGTTTCTCTGAGAGGGAGAACTAGGTATGACTCTGCATCATCTATAAGAAGTCATTATCCCAGCAGCTTCATCAAGTTGGTGAAACACTTATGAGGCCACATTGTAAGAGGACACTGTTCTTGGGACATAATAAACAAAATGCTATGGTTAAAATTACTAAACATTTAGCTAGGAGCTTTGTGTATATTCCACATTCAGCACAGCATCTCTGGAGGCATTCTGCAGTTTGGTTTTCTATGTACCATTCTCAACTTTTCATCTAAACCCTAACCAATTTGTTAGGTATAACTGACTTTGTAAATTTGACTTTATAAGTTTTACTTAAAACAGTGCTTAGAAGAAGAACAACAACAATAACAACAACAAAATAGGGCCTATAACACTAGCAAATTGAAATAAATTTTAGACTCAACCATTTCCATAGAGAGACCCAGAGAAAAAAGAGGATCTGCCCCAAATGAGATCTTAAGTATGTCAAAGTCAGAACTTGAGCCAGAATAAAGCTATTTCTGATACAATGAGCCAAATAGAACCAAATTTCAACTGGGAGTTGAAATTTAAATTTTTTAGATGTTCGCTACCCAAATGTAGTGCACATCATTTTATTGAAATAACTGTACTTTGCAAATATATACAGACTGCCAGGAGTTGGGGGTGGGGTGGGGCACCTTTCCAGTATTCTAACTTTTTTAAAAATAAAAGCATGCACCATAAAACACTGTTCAGAAACAATTGCCATTATACTATAAAGGCACTTCTTTTAAGATAAAAAATGAGATGGATCTTTTTATCATCTTTATAATTTCATTGTTCTGGAAGTTTGAGCTAATTCAATAAGAGAAATAGGCCAAATGATCATTTTAAACAAATCTCTATGTTATTTACAATGTGTAAATATTACTTTGAAATCACAAAGGAATCCATTGAAAAATGATAATATTACGGGCTGGAGCAATAGCACAGTGGGTAGGGCATTTGCCTTGCACGTGGCCAACCCGGGTTTGATTCCTAGCGTCCCATAAGATCCCCCAAGCATCACCAGGAGTGATTCCTGAGTGCAGAGCCAGGAGTAACCCCTGAGCAATGCCAGGTGTGACCCAAAAAGCAAAAAAAAAATATTAGATACAATAAAAACCCAGGATTATGGTCAGTTAAAAAATAAGTATTAAAAAGGAAATTCTTTTCCTTTATAATTATTAAGAACAAATTAGCAATTATAATTCAAAAATAAAATCCTATTTTCAGTGTCAGCACACGTCAAGCTATCTGGAATTTCTGAAAACTATGCCTGATCCAAGAAGGAAATTACAATATTTTACAAAGGGGATATAACAAAGGATTGAATAAATGAAAAACATACTTTGTCCCTAAAGGGAAGAATTAATAATGTAAAGATGTCAATTCTCTCCAAAATAATAAATCCTTTTAATGCATCTTCAATAAAAGTCCAAAAGGACCCTACGGGGATTTTGACAAGATGATTCTAAAATCACCTGGAAGAACGAATAAGTGAAAACTCACACAATGTGGCATTTTACTTATGGGTAGATGCAGATAAAGTTTTAAAACATATACTGGCAGAAGGAGAGGGCCAGATACAGAATGATCTTTTTCACATGTGGCATATAAAGGGCATTAGTATGGAACTAACAAATGACCAAAGTTAAGAGAACCTGACCTACCCAACTGACCTCACCAAGTCGGGGCAAGGGAGTGATTGGTAGAGAACCTGGAGACAACGGTGGATAGAAGTGGACACTTTGGTGGAGGGTGTAGTACTAGAATGATGTATGCATGAGACCTAGTCATTAACAGTATTGTACGTAAGAATGCCTCAAATAAAATTTAAAACATTAAAAAATTAAAACAAAACATGAACTGGATGGCCCCATGTCAAATGAATGCTGCAGTAGAAAGCAGGGGTGTGGACTAGGGTGGCCATCAGAGATTTTGAATCCACTAGTTATGTTTCATTTTTTTCCTAAACCACATGGATGTCTGATGCAACTATAGGAGCACTGTAGCACTGTCGTCCTGTTGTTCATCCATTTGCTCGAGTGGGCACCAGTAACGTCTCCATTGTGAGACTTGTTGTTACTATTTTTGGCATATCGAATACGCCATGAGTAGCTTGCCGGACTCTGCCCTGCAGGCAGGATACTCTTGGTAGCTTGCCGGGCTCTCTGAGAGGGATGGAGGAATCGAATCCGGGTCGGCCACGTGCAAGGCAAACGCCCTACCTGCTGTGCTATGGCTATTAATCCATTAATAGGACATGATATGTGGTGTGCTATTATTCTCTGAGATTTTTTTGCTTTTATTTTTAAAAAGAAAAGGGGGACAAAGAAACACACAGCTGGATATTTTGAATTATCAAGACATAAAATAGGGGCTGGAGCTATAGCACAGAGGGTAGGGTGTTTGCCTTGCACACGGCCGACCTGGGTTCAATCCCTTGCATCCCATATGATCCCCTGAGCACCACCAGGAGTAATTCCTGAGTACAGAGCCAGGAGTAATCTTTGAGTATCACCGTGTTTAACCCAAAAAGCAAAAAACAAAACAAAACAAAAAACCCAGAAGTAAAATAGTGTAGTTATTGGACACAGATACATCAATGACATGGAAAAGAGAGCTAACAGAAAATATTCTCTACAGAGCTAGTAGACACAGATCTAAACAGAGAGAGGACTTTAAACATAACAGGAAACAGAGAGAAATTCTTAGTGATGTTTATACTGTCATGCATCAAAACAATCTTTATCCAGAAATGTTTAAAAAGTAAAAACCATACAAGAGCAAGAACAAAATATCATTGTCTTCTTCTCTGACTTCATGGTAGAGAAAGTCAAAATTTTCTCCAATGACTTCTTTCCACCAATGGGCCTTTTCCTATTCTGGAAAACTTGTTTCTCTTCTTCTCACTCCTGTGTTCATCCCCAGGAAGCCTTCCCTATTCTACTTTATTAGCTCATACCATGTTTTATATTTCTCATGGTACCACGAACCTCTCCTTCCTTTCATTGATCACTTTGCAATTTGCATTTATTTATGTGGTGATTGACTAATAACATTTCTCCCAGTAGAAAGTCAGTTTCAGGAACATAGGGCTCTTGCCTGTTTCATTTGCTTGAAAGTGGCTTATCTATAGTGTGGGACACGTTATAGGAGTTCGATCAGTGTTTGTTGAATAAGTGAATGAGTAGTGGCTAAGAAGGATGGTTTTGTCCTGATGTTTTTTGAACACGCTCTGCTCTCTATAATATGTTGTTTAGGGGATGCACTCCTTTCTCATGATGGAGGCATTGGGGGTCTTTCTGACTTGCACAGCTATATTTGGGAGACTTCCTAGTGTCTATTGATGGACATTGGTTGTAGAAGCTATCCCTTAGGAGCCCTTGAGAAGCCCACTTTGTTCTAGCTTTGAGAAGAAACTCCCTATGGACCTGTAAAGTCACTGTTGGAGTTTCCTTCTCCTCCTCCTCCTCCTTCTTCTTTGTTTTTTGTTTTTTGGTCCAAACCCAGCAATGCTCAGGAGTTACTCCTCACTCTGCATTCAGGAATATCTCCTGACAGTGCACAGAGGACCATGTGGGATGCCAGGTATTGAACACACGTCTGCTGTGCGCAAGGAGAGTGCCTTATCCACTGTACTATCTCTCTGACCCAAAGGGATTTCCTTCATTTATTTAGTCAGTCTATTTTTTTTGTATTTTTAAACCCACTGGGAATGTTTTCCGTAGGAAATAACATAGCAGGGTGAAAGGCTCCAAGGCATAGAAAGTCATCTCTCTCCAGATGAGTTTCCCTGAGCTTTGGGACCTCAGCCAGATTCAGGATCTGCCCATTTAGTCTCCCAACGGTCCTTTTCCATGGAAATGACCATATGTCCATAGTCTCCAATTTATACACGTGTGTGGTCTGAGGTTTTTAAATCTTTCTGGCAAATGTGTTCAGAAATACAGTATTGCGAAGGAAATAAGAATTCAGTCTCCCCTACCTGTACGGGCATCTATAAAGGAGCAGAGCAAATGACAGATGTTCATGGAGGGACAGCCACTAAGAGGGTGGGGTGAGGGAAGTCTCAGGGCCAGGCACACCCTCCTGATGGAGGTACAGCTTTGCAGACTCACAAGAAAAAGTGAAAGTTGCTTCTGATGGGCACAGTGACTTAACCAAATTAATGTTGTTGTCATTGTTGTAATTGAGACCCTCACTGGGTCTCTAGCCCTTGGATGGATCAGAATGAAGGCTTTGGAGTCTTAAACTCAGACAGTGTCCATCAAACACTGTTTCCCATTGAATAGATGCTCTCTCCTTATTAAAATGCCCTAATGTTTTGAAGATGCATGCCAATGTTGTTGAGGCCAAAAAAATACATTTTAAAATGAGACTGCTTACAGAGGATTTTTGGCTAAACACACACATACACAAACACACAAACTATTTATTGAAGTAACATTGCATAATGACATTACTTAAGTTTTAGGTGTGCTATGTTGAAAATCAGTGTCCATAACTACTACATTTATTTGGCCTCTTAGAGTCTAAATCTATTCTTTGTCATACAATTGATCCCATTCTATTAGTTTAAAGCTCTACATTTATTTTTATCAGTTAAGGATTGGGCTGGAGCGATAGCACAGCGGTTGGGCGTTCACCTTTAACGCGGCTGACCCGTGTTCGATTTCTCCACCCCTCTCCGAGAGCCTGGCAAGCTACCGAGAGTATGGAGCCCGAACAGCAGAGCCTGGCCAAGCTACCCGTGTGTATTGGATATGCCAAAAACAGTAACAATAAGTCTCTCAATGAGAGATGCTACTGTTGCCCGCTCGAACAAATCAATGAGCAACGGGATGACAGTGACAGTGACAGTTAAGGATTAACAACATGTAATTATCTTTGTGCTATGAGTGTGGAGGGTCGGTTCATTTATATTTAAAAACATAAATATAAATGAAAGCCATTAGGTTGGACCCCTGAAAGTCCAAGTAGTCATGGTCTGAATGGCAAATTTCTCTCCCATTACCTCTCATACTGAATTCAAGGACAATTCCATTATGCAGAAAGATGGCATGCACCAATATTGAAATATTGAGGTAATAAAAAATAATAATAAACACCATTTACTGACTATTTACCATATACTAGGCATTGTGCATTACTTAAGTGATCCCATTTATTCTTCACAATATTGTGAGTATAATTCATTTTACAGATGAAGAAACTGAGGGCGGAGTAACCAGTCTCAGGTCAAACTATTGGCAATGCATGGAGTTGGGATATTATAACTGTAAATATCACATGAGTAATTGCCATATTTCTGTCCACCAGGTCAGGATTGGCACAAAGAACTCAGTGGAATAAATTACGCAAGTTCTTGTCTTTATGGAATGTGTGTTCTCTCATAATTCCTAGGTGGAATCCTAATTTCCTAACGTCATGGTACTTTGGAGGTGGGGGTTTGGGGAAGAGATTAGTTCTTGAGGTCAGAACCTTTAATGAGGCTAGTGTTCTTAATTAAAAATAAAGCCCAGGACGCTGCTTTGCCCCTCTGTCCCGGGAAGATAGGGTGAGAGATGGTCATCTTCTAATGAAGAAGCAAGTTTTCACCAGGGGTAGAATCTGCTGGTGTAAGCAAAGGGTGCTAGGTGGGCCCATTAGGGATGGGAGATACATGCTGAAAATAGACTATAGACTGAACATGATGCCTACTTAATACCTCTGTAGCAAACCACAACACCCAAAAAGAGAGAGTGAGCAAAAGGGAATGCCCTGCCACAGAGGTGGGGTGGGGTGAAGGGGACAGGGTGGGTGGGGGTGGTGGGAGGGATGCTGGGACCATTGGTGGTGGAAAATGGGCACTGGTGGAGGGATGGGTACTCAATCACAGTATGACTGAAATGTTAGCATGAAAATCTGTAAGTCTGTAACTCTACCCCACGGTGATTCACTAATAAAAAAATAAAAATAAAAAATAAATAAAAACTATAAAAGAAAAAATGCTAATGTGGGGAACATCTTTATAGATGCCATGTTGGGGGTGAAGGGGAAGAACAACAGCCTTATTCAACTTTGCAACCTTGGAGAATTAAACTTTTCATTTTAATGTTTTGTTAAAAACAAAGAATCTGCTGGTGACTTGATGTAGGACTCCCTAGCTTCCGGAGCTGGAAATACATAAACATAAACTTATATTCATAAAAAGATATAAATTTGAATTGTTTACAAGCCAATCTATGGCATCTTATATAGCAGCTTGAATGGAACAAGATGTGGAAAGTACAGATGAGTGGGGGAAAGATGACAATCAATAAGCACATGAGTATAGATTTGCAAATTATGATACAAACTGAAGGAAGATAGAGCAATGTTGAAATAGAGCATAATGGGATTTCTGATGTTATACAGGGTACCTGGGAGTACTTGACTTAGAAGGTCACTTCCATTCCTTTTGAAGGCAATAAAAGCAGACCCATCCCTTTTCTTAACTATGGGTGTGTAGCAGGAGGCTAGAGTTTGAGGTATTTCACAAACTAGTGCCAAATCTCAACCTCATTATTCCATTAAGTGTATCTCACACTCTTCATACTTAAAAGTTCTGGAATCAGCCTGATTGTTTTATTCACTGTCCCTTATATGAGCATTCTTATATGAAGGCCCTAAATGAGCGGGTCTACCTATTCTCATTATTCACTGACCTGCCCTCTGTGATATGATACTGCATAACACAGGACTGCGATGTCTTACTTCTCAGTGAAGAGAGATGAGAGACCAGTTTAGCACACGTATTCTAAACCACTGTGCAGTAGAAAGGCTTGACAGGGTCACTGGGAAATCTTAGAGCTCCAGTATCTGTCAGAGAAATCCTGTATCTTCTAAGTATATATTGATTCACTTTCCTGCAGTGTTCAGTCTTTTGTGTGTCCACCAGAATAATTTTGATTAAATGGTTTACTTGTATCCTGGTCAAGTTAACACACAAAATTAGTTACTAATTATCACATTATTATTTGATCCATTCATCACTTATCCATCCATCCATCCATCCATCCATCCATCCATCCATCCATCCATCCATCCATCCATCCATCCATCCACCCATCCATCCATCCACCTCTATGAAGTGTGACTTTGATGGTGATAAATTCCAGGGACTAACCGGGTCCCTTGATTGGGTTATCTATAGTTGAAAGTCTATGGGGCCCATGCTCTTGGCTGCACAATCCAGTCTTTGTGTTGTACAGACCAATTTCTCCAATCAGACTGGGGGAACTACTCTCGCAGGACTTCTGGGAGTCTTTCTTAACTGAGGGGTGAATCCTCACCAATCATTTTGGGAATTTGAGCATAAATTTCTTAGCTGTCTCACTCTGGTGGGACAACCTCTCATATCCATCATGGCCAGTTCTCAGTGGAACTGATCTACAACCAGTTTCTCATCATTGTATCCTGTGTTGGTTATATTCTCTGTTATGAATAATTTTCCCACTTCCATGCTTGATTTCTTGGGATTTCCTCCCTCACTTACCACTCGCACTCATCCTGTCTCAGGATGGTCTATTTGGGAAGCATCCAGGAGGAACCCACCTCTCAGATGGTCAATTTGGGAGGAACCCAGGATGCAATACCAGAAAATCTCCACAGAAACAGTTGGGAAAATATTTACTTCTCTCTCAGGAAACACTTAAGATTTAATTTCGCTATTCAGTGAAGAGAGCTTCTTGTATAAAGTACCATACTGAATACCCAATAGGTCATCTGAGAGGCTATTAATTTATGTAATTTCTTTTGGATTCACCCTCCAGTTGCCAAAGCTGTGCAGAAAATTATTATATATAGATGATGAGGTTTCCATCTGTGAAAAGCTGACAATGCTAATGTAGTGGTTCAATTCAGAAATTCAGAAACAGTTCAAAATGCTAAAAAATTTTAGGTTAAGAAGCATAAATTCAAAGTCAATGTTGCATTTGTAACAGCAAAGGGGAAGTGTTGATTTTTTTTTGCGTTTTGGGTCACACCCAGCGATGCTCAGGGGTTACTCCTGGCTCTGCACTCAGGAATCACCCCTGGCAGTGCTCGGGGGACCATATGGGATGCTGGGAATCGAACCTGGGTCGGCCACATGCAAGGCAAACGTCCTACCTGCTGTGCTATGGCTCCAGCCCTGAAGTGTTGATTTTTTACATGCATTTGAGCTGTAACAATCATAGAAAAGACATGGAAATTTTGAAACATATCACTTGTATCACTTGTCATCCCATTGCTCATCGATTTGCTCGAGCGGGCGCCAGTAATGTCCCCATTCGTTCCTGTCATGTGCTAGATGTAGCCCAATGGTGTCTACTTGCTCCAGGAATACGAAGAGCATCAAACTGTTTGTTCAGGGTTTTGACAAAGAAGTGTGACTATCTCACAGATGGGTGGCCAGGCGTTCTTTTGATGTCCAGTGGAATCCAGTTGGTAATGTCTCTAGTCCAGCGGTTGTCTCCAAATCGCATTACCTGTCCAGCCCATCTGATTTTTGATGCCTTGGCAAATGAGGCAGCATCCCTGATCCATGTTGAAACACATAAATTAAATAAAAAATTAAAATTACAGAACACATGACTTGATACTTAGGAGTATGAGGCCCCTGGGAGGGCTCTCTAGTAGTAGTTGTATTCATGAACACATTGGGGATGAGGGGTTGGTGCAGAGGGGTAATATATCATTCAGGGCACTTGTTCTGCATGTGGCCAACCCAGGTTCAATTCCTAGCATCCCATACAGGCCCCTGAGCACCACTTGGAGTGATCTTGAGCTCTGAGACAGGAGTAAGCCCAGAGCACCACCAGAATTTCCCTAAAACAACAAAAAAGACATTTTCATTATGATCTTGTGTTATTACTTATTGTGGCCAATCACCAGATATACTGCCTTTTCAGCACTTCTATAGTAAGATTGTAATTCTTTGCCTCCAACTTCTTGTAGCGATCATGTGGCCAACTCACAATCAAGTTTTAAATTTTTGCCTCGAGAACTTTCAGAGAATTGCCAACATTCCAGATGACGGGTACTTCATCGTAGTGGCTTTCAAGATGACGCAGACAGATGGATGGTCCTATGATGGACGTGAAGCATAAGGAAATAACAGATTGTCATTTTAAGGTGCTAAAATTAGTGAGTGGGGTTAGGGACTGGGGAGATAGTGCAACCTGTACGACATTTGCCTTGCATGTGAGCCAACCCCAGATCAATCTCTGGCACTGTGTATAGTCTCCTGAGCTCCACCAGGAATGATTCCTGAGCACAGAGCCAGGAATAATGCCTGAGCACTACTGTGTATACCATCTCACTCCATGAATCCCCCCCCCCAAAAAAAAGGAAAAAAATTCTGGGTTAGTATGTTATTGCTGAATAGCATTGGCTACCCTGACTAGTGCATTCTCATTGCAGAAGGGTGGCTGGGGAAACTGCTCTCCAGAAAGTCCCCTATTCCCTACAAGGAGAACCAGTTTGACTGAACATAAACATCTTGCCCAATCCCCATTTTAGCATATTTTCTGAAATAATTGACAAACACAGTTTATCCCACTCTGTGTGTTTAGATCAATTCAAAATCAGAATCTTGCAAACATAGATTCAAATCACATCAATATTTTAATGGCCAACTTCCATAAAATATTTGACTGTTTGGAAAATCCAACCTCACCTAATCCAGAATAACATTTACTCATATGGCTCTTGCAAAAGTGACCAAAAAAAAAAAACCACCAAAACTGAAATCATGGAACAATGCAGAACAGTTATTAAATAGTATCTGGTCCCTAATGGCAAATTCATTTTCATTTAATAACAACTTATTGTGAAGTATAATGAAAAATAGAGTGGCATGCAAAATAAGCCAGCCTCTGTTTTCATTTGACAGAGTGCCAGTTTCTTGGGTACGGCATTACAATACTATCCATCTTCATAAAGCACTCCTTGGAAGGTATTATTAAACAGCAGGAAGGAATGGCGGATGACAGCTTCATTAGTCATGACGAAGTAATCCTGGCCAATTTCTCCCGGGAATTATTAACACATTCCTAAACACCCCTTGGTTGATGGCATCTGAAAAAAGAAGGGGAGGATATCTTGGACATAATCCAAATCTTACTCCATGTTTCTGTAGACCACAGGGCTGTCACTCTTGCCCAGATCTCATTGGGATGTCACTAGGGAGTGGAACGTCCAAGGCCATGTAGATAAGACTTCAAAACTCTTGCTCATTACTGAATGCCTAATGAAGAGAACAAACTGAATGGTGCCTTCCTGGCAGGCAAATTTAGTTTAGTCTGTCTGTATCATTCAGTAAATGGATGGATTAGCTACAGATTTATTCTTTTCTCTGGCTAGAAATTAGGATCTTCAGGAGGGAGATCATTGGGAGCCTAGTAAGAATACAATAAACAGTAGATTCCCAGAGGCTTCTGGGTACCCTGGCAACCAAAATGGCTGCTGCCAATCAAAGCTTCCCCTTTTTTGTGTGATTTCACAAGCTCTCTTGGTTTTTTTTGGTGAAGCTGGGTGGAGTTTTGAGAGAAACTAGCCAGGAAATAATTTGTTTGGCAAGTTGGTACACTTTAAACTATAGGCTAAAACTTCAGTGGTTTTATTGTTGTAGTGGTGGTACTGGAGGAAGAGGGGATTGGGCATTATGTGGTGGTGCTGGGATCTGAACTTAGGGCCTAACACATGTAAGGCATATGCTCTGTTGCTAAATCACATCCCTGGCCCTAGTGGTATTTTCGAAGTTCTCAGACTATTTGTTTCATGGTATATTGCATGAAAACTTAAGAATTGGAGTAAGGGTGAAGAGATAAAAAATAGTGTAGGGGTTAGGTACTTTCCTTGAATATAGGCAACTCAAGTTCATCTCTGGTGCCTGGTACATGGCCATTTGGTCCCCATGCACCAACAGGAGTGACCCCCCCACCAACACTTCCTTGGTATGGCTCAATAAACAATAAACAAACAAAAAGAATTAGTATAAACCTGAATTCAAACCTTTGCTTGGCTACTTTCTAGCTGTGGGTGGGACTCTGGGGACAAATTAAACCTTGGTCTAGTTCCTCATCCATGAATTAGGAAAAATGAACTCTCTAACTTAGTTTTTTTTTGAAGATTCATTAACATAACTAGGCATTTGGAAAAATGCCTCAATAAATATTTCTCTGTTTCATGTCTATCGCTTTATGTCTATATGTAAACTATGCCCTACTTAAAAAAATAACCTCCTGATATCAGGTGTATAGAAAAGTATATTATAGTATGCTGCTCAGTCCGCAATGAACTGATAAACTATTAAAAGAGTAATGATAACTAACTGAATAATAGTTTAAAACAATAAACACTTCCAGGTCCCCTGACTCTTTCCTAACTCTATTATTGTACTCATTTACTAGATGAGGAAGGAAATTGAGGCACAGAGAGGTAAGGGGCAAGATTGGTAAACCAGATGCCCTGTCTGCAGACTCTGCCCTTAACCACTTCAGCTGTGATCATGATTTTTTGACTGTACGAAATTGATCTTGCAGTGAACTCTTATGTAAACTGCAAGCTTTCCAAGGGTATTTTAGTGTTACAAACTACTATACTAGGATTCTTCCCATGTACCTACTCTCAAACTCTGAGTCCTTTGCAAAGTCTCCTGGACCCATTATTTCTGGAGAGAGAGAGAGAGAGGGGGGGGGGATGGGGGAGGGAGGGAGGGAGGGAGAAAGGGAGGGAGGGAGAGAGAAAGTGAGAGAGAAAGTGTGAGAGAGAGAAAGTGAAAGAGAGAGAGAGAGACAGAGATAGAGCAAATCAGTATCAAGTAAAAGAGAATAAATGTGAAAAGAGCAAGACCCAGGGAGAAGCATGGGAAATAAGACAAGCACCCAAGGGTGATTCATTAAAGGACTAGTGATTGTCTAAATTTTCTCCCCACTCATTAGCAACCCCTGCTGTCTCTGCTGTCGTGACATTAAGTGATGAATATTTTATGTTAGCTAGCACAGAAAAATCTTGTTTCCAGTGATTTCTGACTATAAAGTCTGAGTCTATAACTAGGATAACTGTGAACAATTTAAAATATTTTGTATACATGTAAATATATTTGTGTATACTTGATTATATATACACACACATATATGTATATATGTATAAAATCAAGCTGTGTCCCTTGCTTCCTCCATTTTTGGAGTTTGAGAGCCTTTGGAAACCATTTTGATTGCATATATTTTGCAAAAGAAAATGCTCAAATATTTTAAGAATTCATTCCAACTAGAATTAGCATCAATTCTGATCAATTTGGTGAATATTTATGAAGTGCTTACTTGATGCTTGTCACTGGGTTCAGCTGTATGATATCAGAAAGAAGAATCAGTTTCTTCTGCCCTAGAGACTCGAGTCTTTCAGGGGGCTCCTCAGAGTGGGGGAGCAGCTGTCTCTCCAGGGAGCCTGTGCTTGGCTTTGGGCTCCTGATTCAGCAGGCGATTCTGCTAAGGTCCATGTTTAGGACCCATTGGTTGAGGACGAGGAGTTTTTGTTGCCTTCCCCCTCCTACAGCAGAGCTTTAGAGTGGTAATTAGAACACGGAAAATTCTAGGGATGCCCCAGTCATCCTCTGTCTGCAATTGACGCAGTCCAGATAGGTGTCACTCCAGCGGGGGGGGGGGGGGGTACAAAGTAGGTCAAGAGACAGATCTGACTATTGCGTACTTGAAGACGAGAGTTTGTGTTATACACTCCAGAAGTTCAGAGTTAATTCTGAGTCACTGGGAAACACCTGAGTTCTTAAAATCAGATATACTTGATTAGAAAAACCGTGTGTGTGAGTGTGTGTGTGTATGTGTGTGTGTGTGCGCGCACTCATGTGCGCGCACGCGCACGGACATGTGCAAATACCAATCTTGCCTCATGATCTGCATGAGGATAAGAGCAGCTTTGTATTCTTAAATTAAACATTTATATGACCGGGAATGCCAAATATAATAAATTCATAAGTGATCTGATAATTCAGGACACATTCTTGTGCTTCTTAATCAGCAAAGTGCCAATAAAAAAAAAAATCCCTTCGGTTCCAGTTCTTCTCCCCTCCATGGCTTCATATTTCTAGACATTGTTTATCTAATAATGTTTCTTCCCCACCTTATCTTCTCCCCCCCAAATCACATAAAAAAAAACATTGATTGAAATGACTAGGTCCTCAAGTCTAAGTAATGGCTGAGGTCACTCTGTTGTGTTTAGCTTTACAGTTTTAATAAGGTCAACGTGAAAAACAAGAACAGGATTATGCAACAGTGAAAAACACAGACTCTGTGTGTGTGTGTATGTGTGTGTGTGTGTGTGTGTGTGTGTATTTATAGGAATTGGAGTCATTTTGTAGTGAGTTGTTTATAGAAAAGTTGACTGGTGAGGGTTGGGATGTGGTTCAGCAGTAGAGCACTTGCCTTGCATGTGTGAAGTCTTGGGTTGAATTCCAGCATGATCCCTTGAGCATGCTGGGTGTGGTCCTAAAGTTAGTTGGTGGCACATTTATCTTGCATATGAGCTCATTATTCCAACAAGCCATCTCAGCTCTGGCTGTGAGCTCTTCATTTGTTCCAGGGATTTTAATCATGTTTTTCTACATAGAACACAAGTCCCTCCACAAAGGGTAGATAGCATGTCTTCTTAGCTCCCCAAGAAGAAGGACAAGGCAAGGGGGAAGAGTTAAGGAGGGGGGCTTAAGAGAAATAGAGCTAACCCTATAAGTAAAAGCAGGGTGAATTTAACCAGAGGAAGTTAAAGGTCAGTGAAACTGGCTAGAGAGAGCTGGACATGAATGAAAACATAAACAGTGATCAAGTAGGCATTATGTGGGTCTCATAAAGTGAAAGCAAGAATGATCCAATAAATTAAAGCGAATGCAAGTGAGGAACCAGCCGATCAGCGGAACAGCAGCTTTATGACAGTTCACAGAGCTGGAACTCACCCAACGTGGCATTTGAGCACAAGATAAACAGGCAGATTTATTAAACATCAACTAAACGGGGGAATTTGGAAACCCATGGCTACATCGTTACTCTAAGAGAAGACCTGCCTGCACATAGAGGCTGAGCAAATGTTTGTGGACTGAACATGTGAGTCAGGCTGCTATCCTGGACAGACCTCGGTGTTGGTGGTCATAGCTATTATGGCCTGTGCCTGGACCTCCTTAAAGTACAAAGAATCTTCATGTATAAAGAGCACCCTGGGAGCATTTCTGAGATACACCAGATTAGAGGAGCAAACCCATGAATTCAATGCAGCATGTTAAAGACACAGGCAGAACATGAAAGCCAAGATCAACTCCCAGGTTTCCAAATGGCTCTTGGCTGCTGCCTCTGGCATAAAACTGTTCCCCTTTCCTCAGAGATGTAGTGGCACAGAAGACATTGAAAAGAAAGAGGGTTGGGAGTAGGACATGCTACCTCCCTTCCTCACACTGGGTAAATAGGCATTCACACGGCTATACTTCTTCTGTCTACCTAGAAATCTGTCACTGGCCGTTACCTCTCCTCTGCCAACTGTGGAGTGTAAACTCAGCATCCTTGGATTATTATGTTGGAACAAGCTGGATGGTAGATCCATGAGCCAAATGCCTGCAGTTTTGGTTGATTCTGGCTTGAGAATGATAATTTGCTGGTTGGGATGGGGGAGAGGGGAATTGTGAAGAAAGCTCAATTCTCATTCTTTTGTGATGTGAAAATATATTGCCATTGGCACTTAGGAGGTAGCTCTAAGCCAGTGAGGGGAAAATGTTTTTATTGGCAGGAAAACACATTTTTATATCCACATACATGTGTGTCTACTTTTTGGCAGACTGCAGAAACTTGAGGCTTAAATCCTTCCCCTGCCCCAGTCTATTGAACCCTACCAATCAATGGAGCATGGTCTTGCCAAGTACATGGTACTTCCTAGTACTTCCCCATTACATGGAGTTTTTTCAAACATCCTAGTTGACGTGGATTCATCTATGATTTCAACTCTTGTTGTAATCATTTCCTTTATCAGAGTTCAGGAAGATTCACCTTAGAGAAAAATTAACCTAATCTTTAAGCCCTACTACTTGTAAGGGCAATTTCCAAGTTCCCAAAGGGACCCTGAATGGATTCAATTGATAAAACTGCAAAAATTAAATTAGGTTCAAAAGGTGATGTATGTGATCTCTTATCTCTGGGTCTCCCCCTTCACTATTTATTTCCATGAGAATTTGTGTGTCAATGGAAAAATCATGAGCATTTTTTTTGGGGGGGATCTAGCTAGGAGAAGTCAAGTTGGATATTTATTTGTTTGGGGTTCCATGGATTTCTTATAGCTCACAGTCTTTTGAAACCATTCTTGAGTAGGAGTGGTTTCCAGGCATATTCCTGATACCCTTAATGCGCTCTCTTCTGATCTCAAGGGCCCTATTGCACTATGGCTGTGTTCTTCTACTATGTGAGAAGTGGCTAGGTAATTGAGAAGAATTGAAATGTGAAAAAAAAAGAAGCTAATTTGTGGACCATTCTTTGAATAATCAGATACTCAAGATAAATGGGAATATTTGGTCCATATTGATTTTTAGTCAGTGCAGAAATTACTTAGAGAAAGTCTCAATAATACACTGCATATAACTAATGCACCAGACCAGATAGAATTGACCTGGGTTTTTGTGTTTATAAGGCACAAAACTTGAGGCAATACTGTATAAAGTTGAATTTCATGCATGTCAACCAAATTGCATTTTTGTGACAACCAACGCATTGAATCAGACTTAATTTTGCTGCTTGGAGAGAGGAGTGGATTTAGGCCATAGGGTTTATTCCAGGCTCTCTTCTTAGGAGATTAGAAACATTGAATCAGTCTTAGCATATCCGAGATACATTTTTACTGATGAAGTTGGACAACTCTCCTCCCCCACCCCCCGCACCCCCATAAGAAGCACTAACCTCACAGCAAAGCAACCTAAGTGTTCTAGTGACAGCCCCCTCGGGCACAGACACTAAGTGTTCTAGTGACAGCCCCCTTGGGCACACTCATGTATAAGTCATTACACATAGTTTAAGGGTAATTTGGCTAAGCAATTATGTAGTTCAATATTATAAAATGGCATTTTAAAATGCATTTAACTTACTTTTGCTTCTCTCTGTGAAAGTGAAAATGATGCCACACAGTTGTTCTGTGAAGGGATGATCCTACAAAGAGTTTGCAAACAAAAATAGGAAAAGTTATCATAAAAGTATAGTATGTCATTTTTCAGTCTCAGTAAGCCTGTTGCATTTGTCACCTGCTAAAAGCATAATTTCCTATGATCTCTTTCCAGGTTAAGTACATATTCTCTTTCATGCCTAATTTTGTATTCCTGTTTCAAATTATTTTCTTAAAGATTACCCCCTCCCCAATAAGCTTCAAGATCCTTATATATCCAGAACCTGCTCTGGACCATGGACAAGTCATTACTTCTGTTCTATCCTATTATTTTTATGCAAATTATTAAACTTGAAAGGTAACCATAATATTTGAAGCCTGGGGAAATAATTTTCTACAATGTAGAACTCCATGTAGAAAGTAAATAATGTGGTCCCCCAGCACTTCTTACTAATTACCGGTAATTTGAGGTCCCTCTCCATTAGCCTTTTTCTTGAGCCGGTCCACTGTGGTCATGTGTGGGCTTTAAACAACGCTGTCTGGGCTTGATTTCCACCCCTACTCTGTGACCTTGGGAAAACGAGTCCAGATCTGTGAAGAGGAGCTTCAGTTTCATGTATCTGTGCCTTAGGAGTGCTGGGAAGAGTGTTCAAGACTCAGAACAACATCTGACATGCTGTCCTCCTTGCGTATTTTAGAGAACGTGGGCTCTGCCACTTCTTTCCCGGTCCATTACGCGCTGTCCCTCCCCCCAGGCTGAGATTTTTAAGTTTGGGTACTAATGAAAAACATCTTTCCCAGTTTGCGCCTACTGCCAGGGAAATGTGTGGATGAGAGCGCCATCTAGCTGCTCCCCACCCGGGCCGTGAGGGACTCATTTGGCTTTGGGGGCTCCACCCACCCAACAATGTCAGGACTGGAGTGTGGAAGGGCTGGAGTGTGTGTGTGTGTGCGTGTGTATGCGCGCGCGCGCGCGCGTGTGTGTGTGTGTGTGCGCGCGCGTGTGTTTCTGAAGCTCAGCTCCCACCTGTCAGCTGGAGACGCAAGACATCTGTTAGAAATGAAGATCTCTGTAATGTGCTAAGACACTAATGTCCCTGGGAAAATAAGATGGTGTTGGGTTCATAGTGTCCCGGAGTCCCAAGTCAGCTCTCTCTCTCTCTCTCTTCTCATTTCAACCAAAATCTCCCTAAGTGTGGCCGGATAGGTCTTCAACGACGCCCCCGAATAACGGGGAAGAGCCCCCAGACAACCCAGTTCCACAATTACCTACAAGCAGAGCCGGCAGGAGACGATAAAAGAGATCAAAGGATGCAGAGACTTTTTAAAAAGTAAGACTGTTTGTGCTTGTACCTTATTATCCTAAAAAGACTGTCCCTAGGAAACAAATACTGTTAAGAGTAATCACTCACAGACTGTGTAATGGACCATAGGAGAGTTACACTGCCCTCCCTCAATTTCACAATCTGGTAATTGTTGAAAAAACGTTTTGTTGAAAAATATGTACTGATTTTTTTTCTTTTTGATGTGCGAGTCTCCATGAGCAGGGAGCTGCATTCTTTTTCCCTTTGGATTTCTCTCTCTCTCTCTCTCTCCCCCTCCCCCCCCCTCTCTCTCACACACACACACACACACATCTAGATATTGTTTCTGGATCACATCGGCTGCTCAGGGCTTACTCATGCCTCTGCGATCACTCCTCGTAGGGCTTTGGGTGCTGGGATTGAACCAGGGTTGACAGATGCAAGGCAAGAGCCCTCATTTTTATACTATCCCTTTGGCTCCTCCTTTTCATTCTTTAAATTGTGCCAGGCTGCCAACACTGCACTCAGCATACATGGGACATCAGGCACTTGGACTCTTGATCACACGCCTGCAAGTTTGTAAATTAGACACTGTAAGTCACTGCATTATTCCTCTCGGTCTCATGTACTGAATTTTTAAAAATAAAACATTTATAAGTACATTTTTTTAGTACCAGACTAAGAAATGAAAATGAAGAATATAAGCTAGTTGATTGGGAGGGAATGCAATTGTGGAGTAAATTCTTGTTCTTTGTTATGTCCCCCAAGCCCTGTGACGAATGATCCCTGAGCACAGAGCCAGTAGTAACCACTGGGGGTAGTGCCAAAACCCAAAACATTAACAAGTTTAACAATTGGGTTGGTATAAAAATACAAACTTCAGTTCAAGAGACAAAATCATGGAAAAAAGATTTAGAAATAATATGGGAAAAATACCTGCAAATGATATGACAAAAAATCTGAAGTCCATTATGGATGAAAGGCTCTAATACATCGATGCAAAAATGAAGACAGAGAACAGGCAATTCACCTAGGAAGACAATCAGGTGAGTGTTGAATATAGGAAAGATGACAACCATAAAAGCAATCTTAAAATGAAAAAGTGAAAAGCATGACCTATGTCTTCCTCTACCAGAGGGGAAAACCATATGGAGCACTGGCCGTAGCAGCTAAGAAGAGTGCATTGCTTTCATTATTGGTGGAAATATAAGTTGTTCAAGGCAGTTTTTGTTTTTCTTTTTTGGTGGAAAGCAATTTAGCAACAGGCTTCAAATTCCTGCCACCAACTTTCAATAGAGTCTCCTATGGAAATTCTTGGACAGCTTTCTAAAGTTGTAGCAAAAATATCTTTATTATAATTTAACTTTGGAGGGGGTACTCCCAGGCACTGAGCAGGGGCCTGAGGGGCACTCCTGGGCAATATTTGGCCAACTGGACTGGAGCGTTCAATGATAGGGACAGAGAATAGGAGGTGCTCAGGCCCTACATTACTGTAGGTCCACCAAGGTTGCCCTGGACAGTTTTGGAAGAGTAGGGGGTGTCTCTGAGTTATACCCCTCAGTATTCCAGGAAACGAGTGGTTCCAGGGATTGAACTCTAGTCTGGGTACCTTCCAATCATGTGCCCCTGACCACTGGGCTACCTTCCTAGCCCTACAACTTGGCTTTTGTGGAAGGAACAAGTGTGGGAGTGGCATACCTAGTGATGCTCAGGACTCTGTACTCAGGAATTACTCCGGGAGGTGCTCAAGAGACCATATAGAATGCCAGGAATCCAACCCAGATTGGTCACATGCAAGGCAAGTACCTTACTCACTGTACTATTGCTCCAACCCACAACTTGGCTTCTACAGCAAAAACATTGTGAACAAAAAGCCCAGGAACTTAGAGTTGTTTCTGCTTTTTGTTTGTTTGTTTGTTTTGCTTTTTGGGTCACACTCAGCATTGCACAGGGGTTACTCCTGTCTCACGCACTCAGGAATTACTCCTGGCGGTGGTGCTTGGGGGACCATATGGGATGCTGGGAATCGAACCTGGGTTCGCCGTGTGCAAGGCAAATGCCCTACCCGCTGTGCTATTGCTCCAGCCTCTATACTTTTATAATTAATAAAAAGAAGCCGGTTATGGGCACCAGGCCCTGCAAAACGTTCCCACTAACCCTTTCCCGTCTGCCTACTCATTGCACTCCACAGGCCTTGCTGGCCTGGAGCTCCTCTTCCTGCTCTGCTTAGCTGGGGCTCTGGATTTGGGTTGTCCTGCTGTCCTGTGAGCAAAAGAACACCCACTCAGGGCCCCTCACAGCGCTTATCCTGCCTCACATCTCCCCTTTGGGATGCTTCAACACACTCCCTTTCTTCCTGCCTCCTCTCCAGGGTGGCCAGGATTGTAGTGGGGATTAAGATTTTCTGGTGAGTGCAGGATAATGTGTGTGTGTGTGTGTGTGTGTGTGTGTGTGTGTGTTGTGGGGTGAAGGGAGGTCTTAGGGTCCATCTGACTGGGCTTCCAGATTTGAAGCATGTCTGTGGTCCTTGCAGTGTCCAACCCATGCTGGTCTGAGGGGGCCCCCTGTTTGCCTGCACCCCTCTCAACTCTACTTCCTCTTCAGGAGACTTAGAAGCCTCCCTGCCCTCCCTCACAGTTCTCCAGGACTGGTCATTGTTGCCTTCTTCCAGAACTTCCAGAAAGTTTTCCTTGCCGTGACTTTCCACACCTACCCCCAGTGGTGGACTGTTTTTCACATTTTTCTAGCCAATTGTTAGTTAATCCATTTAGTTGTTGTATCTTAAAAAGAGGCTGGTCATGACTCAGAAGCCAGCAAGTCTCTGAAATAACAAACGAACTCGCATCACTGCCTGATCTCCAACAAGCTCTGTTCCCAGCCTCAGAGCCGTGGAAAATCCAGGCAACCACTGTAGGTTCCTGCCCTCCTGCCTAATGATAGTAGCCAGGAGGGGGATTGTGTGGCCCCGGCTCCTAGAAACAGGCTGGGAAGGGGATTCTCCTGGGGGTGACTTAGTGGGGGATGTGCTCCCAGGAAGGGCGAGGAGGCAGAAGGGATATATACTTAGCTTGGGTCCAGTTGCTGCCTTCTCCTACAGGGAGCTCTAGAGCACTGATTCAACCCTAATATCAGCACAATCTTAAGGCTAGGGAGGTAATCTTTGTACCTGACCGTGTTGGTCAGGCATTGGTGGCAGAACAGGTGGCTTAGACCTAGGTACCCAGCTGGAGGAGGCTGTTCCCTTTGGCTGAGTCTCCGAAGAAAGGGCCCCAGGATTAGCCAGGTGAAGCCATCAGTAGCTAGACCTCGGGGCAGGGGAGTCAGGGATATGGGGATAGGGTGGGTGGGGGACTCCTTCTGGGTAGGGGACTCCTATGACCACTGCTCTAGTAATGACAAGCGTGACATTTGGTGAGTATCTACTCTAAGTCAGGCACTGTTCTAAGTGCCTTGGATGCTCACAGGCCCCTATGAAATAGACACTTAATTCTATTATAGTCTGACTTTTACAAACAGCCACCGAGGCAAAGAGAGTTTAAATAATTTATCCCAGGCCACAAGGCAAGTAGGAATTAGCACTGGGAAGGGATGGAGTAATCTCCCAAGTCCATCTCGGAAGAGGGACTTTGGTTAGCGATTTTGAAACTGCCGTTTATTTATTTGGTCAGCAATCCATTTACAGAATCTCTTGAGTACTAGAAATGACAAAAATCTGTCAAGTTCTTCTCCAGTTTTCCAGGCTGTTCTATGCCTCAGGGAAGGGGGAGTACTTGAGGGTGCTGAGTGCCAGGGGTGGGCAGCATGGAGGTGGTCCCTTGGCTTGGGGCTTTAGGAAGGGACGTGAAGAGGAGGAGAAGGCTGTAGAGACTTTTGATTTGGTCTGGAAAGATCCATCGATGCTGAAGTTTTAAGGAAGGACCAGGGCATTTAGGCAGAGGAAACCACAAACAAAGAAGAGGCTGGATGACTAGGTATGACTGGGAGTGGTGAAAATGAACGGGGTGAGTGGCGAGAGGCTAGGATGGATGGTTGAGCCATCAGAGTGGAGGGCCATTCTGCTTTATTGTCTTGGTCATCATCTGAGCGGGCTGGTTCGGTGGAGGGGATCAGGTGTGGCGGTCTCGATCCCCTTGGACAAAGCCCGGCGCTTGACTTGCTCTCAGGCCAGCCTGGAGCTGAGTTCTCTGGCTAGTCAGATATAGACGGGAAAAGTTAAGCTGAGCAAGGTCCACTAGTGGGGAAGGGTGACATTCCAGAAATGATGGTCACAGGGGAGCCATTGAAATGGGTTGGATAAGGAAGCTGAAGTTTATAACCAAACCCTCTCTTGTGTCTTTCTCCAGCTATCTTGGAGGGTTTGCTTAAAAAAAAAAAATTAAAAAAAACAACAACCAGGCAGCACAAAGCATTGTTCTTATCTGCCTACTCATCCTGTCCAAATCTAATTGTGATCCTCTGCAGGACTCTCGAGCACTCCTCCCACCTTTATCAAAGCATGGCCTGTGCTGCCCGATAACCACTCTGGGGGTGCTTGCTGACAAAGTTCACTCCCAGTTGGAGAACTGGGCAGAGTCCCCATTCAACTATTTATGATGGGACCGTTGCCAAGGGAAAGCCTGGCCAGCAGCTAGGGCACCTCCTCGGCTTAACCAGGAAGAGGTCAATGCAGTGCATTCAATTATCAGAAGGGGCACTTATTTACTGAGGCCTGCTAAGAAAGGAGAGCTTTAGTTATCTATTTGTTTGTTTCTGGGCCATACCCAGTGATGATCAGGGGTTATTCCTGGTTCTGCACTCAGGGAATTAGTTCTGGCAGTGTTCGGGGGATGCCAGGGATTGAACCTGGGTCCTCTGCATCTGACTCCCTGTGCTGTCGCTCTGCTCCCGAAAGCAGTGTTTTAATTCAACATTGTCTTTTCAGTGTTGAGCCTGGTGTCTGAAAAGTGTCTATTGTACCTTTTGAAATGAAGAACTTCTCTGTTCTCCCCCCTCCTCTCTCTCTCTTCTCTCTCTCTTCTCTCTTCTCTCTCTTCCTCTCTCTCTCTCTTCTCTCTCTTCTCTTTCTCTCTCCTCTCTCTGGACAGGATTGGGGGTGGGCTTTTGGGCCATACCAAGCTTACTCTTGGTTCTACGCTCAGGGATCACTCCTGGTGATACTCAGGAGGTCACTTGTGTTGCTGAGGATTGAACCAGGGTCAGTTGCATGCAAGGCAAGTGCCTTTACTTTGCACTCTCTCTCCAGCCCTCCCTGTGGCACTTTCTAGGGATCAGATACAATCTTGGCATGAGAATCACCATTTCAGGGTTCTACAAAATTACCAAAGGCTTCAAGTTACTCTAGGCCCATGTTATAATAGTTTATGTTTACTGAGGGTCAGCATATTATAACAGTAACAAAATAATAGTCCTAACTAGTGCTTATATAGAGAACAAAGACAGAAGTTCTGCATATAATAGTTGTTTTATCCTCACAAGAGCTTTCTGAAGGGTCAGTGACTACCACTCATTGACTGAGGGAACACTGAAGGAGTTCTAACCCCCACAGCCATGTCTGGAGTGGAAGGAGCAGATTAAGTCTGACTAGACTCAACCTGCCATGTAGGTGCAGGGCCATGAGGATTCCCGGCCCTGGGTTTTGTGTCTGGCTTCCCTGCCTCTCTGCGCTGGGCATTTAAGCCTGGAGCCTTGGGACAGTGTGCTCCTTAGCCCTCTTGGCATCCAGGGGCTAAATATCATTTCCTGGCATGTCTGTCTAACATCTTCAAACTTATTTTCTTGGGAGAAAGTTACCCCCCTTTTTTTTTTCAGTGTTTTTTCTTGGGGCTGGGGGCAGGATGAGATGAGGGGGAAAACTTTTTCATAAAAGGAAAGACTCTCTCTTTCTCTTAAAAAAAACTTATTTTTTTTCTTTATTACTGAATCACCTGTGGCATATTCGATATGCCAAAAACAGTAACAACAAGTCTTACAACGGAGATGTTATTGGTGCCCGCTCAAGCAAATCGATGAGCAACGGGATGACAGTGATTACAGTGATTGAATCACCATGAGATGCAAAGTTATAAAGCTATTCATGACGGAATTTCAATGGTACAATGTTTGAGTCAAGCACCCATTCCTTCACCAGTGTTCACTTTCCTCCACCAATGTCTCGTTTTCCTCCCACCTCACAACCTACGTCTATGGCAAATACTTTTTCCTTTTTTCCTTTTCAGCACTGTGTCACCTTTTGGTGGTGTGCCAGTTGCACGCACCCTGGAAGGGCCATATCACTCTGGATTTGAGTCGTGGTGGCACCGTCAGGACAGAGGAGAGAGTCTTCTGACACCAGTCACACTCCACTGGATGTACAATTTCTGGGAGCTTGCTTCACCCAACTCTCTCCTCCATACACACTGTACTATGCATACACTCAGCATCTGCAGCCCTGGCTACCCCCGCCCCTACAAGCCCCCACCCCTCAGCCTGGGAGGATCCAGAGCAGGCATGAAAAAAAATTTAGAAAGAACTGGACCCCTCTGAACCCTGTCTCAAATGTCCTTGGGGTTGGTTTTCGTTTCACTTCATGTCATCTCAAACTTGTTTTCATTTATGTTTTGAAAACTTCTCTTAAACCCCATTAAGCGAACTGCCTATCGGTGCTAGCCCTTGTTCCTGTGGAAGTTTACAGAGTCAGGAGACTTGACAAGTTTCCAGTGAAAGCTGATCTGGCTGTGGAGTTCTTGGTGGTCTCCCCATAAACATTTGTTGATTGGATAAAGGAGTGGATATTGTAACAAGTTAATTTAATCACTATGGAGATTGAAATATGAGTCACATAGGACTGAACTTTCTCTTTGTAAAGTGACAGATAAAATTCAGTGGGGAGGGGGGTGAAAGAAATGGACAAGCTAAGGCAGCTGCTTTGGTTTGGAGTCTGACACCTTGTCAACCCTGTATCTTTTTTGTTTGTTTTGTTTTAGGGCTACACCCAGTGTCTCTCTGGGCTTACTCTTGGCTGTGTGCTCAGGGATCACTCTTGATAATACTTGGGGGACCATATGGGATGCCTGGGATCGAACCTGGGTCAGCTGGGTCAGAACCACCCTACTGGCTATACTATCACTCTGGCCCCATTATGGTATCATCATGGCATCATCTTTTTACAAAGAATGGTTCGACTGGGGAAGCATGCATTCAGCGCATAGACACCAAGTATTCTACCTGCAGGGTTTCTAGGCCCGTTCCATTTTGACAATCTTGGCCAGACCATTCTCTGTGGTGGGCCCTGTCCTGTGCATGGCAGGATGGTTTATAGCTTCCCTGACCGCTCTTCAGTATTACCTATGTCCTCTCCCCTAGTGCAAACTGAAAACAAAAACAAAAACAAAACCTCCAGACAGAACAAAGTGTCTTCCTCTAGAGGGGCAGCGTTCTTGGTTGAGAACCATTGGGTTAAAGTTCACCATGGGGGACTTGGGTGGAGGGTGTCTGTGGGAGGTCAGGTACTCAGGCCTACATGGTTGACACTGAGAAGAACTCTCTGAAAGACATTAAGATCCTGGGCATTATGGGGGAAAGGTCCAAGAATCTTAGGCACCCTGAGGTCTAGATGAAATGGATGGGCCACTGGGCTCGGGTACTTAGTAGCACTTAACTTCTCTGCACTTCATTTCCTGTTTTTCAGATAGGGATCAACAGCCTCCTGGATCTGTTAAGAAAATGAGGGAGATGTGCAGAGATAGTGGGGAAAAATACCTGAGCCTAAAGCCTGCATGTAGAAGGGTTAGCCAAAGGAGTAAGGAGACTGGGGGGAGGGGAGAGGCTGGGATCAGCGGAGAGAGTCCCTCCACTGCATGGCTGAGGCTGGGATAGTGAGTCTCATCCCCATCGTGCTGTTCCTGTTGTTATTTTCAGCTTTCTGTCGCTGCCTCCTTCCTGGAAGCTGGAGAACTCATATTGGGCCACCGAAAGACTTTTTGAATCTTCTTCTCCTAGTTGGAGTTGTGCAACCCTTCCTACGGCAGAGTTTGGGAACCCCCCTCTCCCCACCAATGCCATGTCTAACGTGCAATGGTAGGCCAGAGACATAGTATAGGGCTTAAGGTCTTGCATTCTGCTTTGACATTGGCATTGGCACCACATATGGTCCCCAGAGCACCAGAAGTGATCTCTGAGCACAGAGACAAGAGTAAGACTATAGCACCTCCAGGTGTGTCCCTCCACCTGAATAACAAGCAATGGTCACTTTAGCACTCTCAAAAAATATTAAAAAATGCACTGTGAGTATTTTGATACTTCACTCCAAAGATATCTGAAATGGTAGCTTCTTTGTCAGGGATCACTGAGGTTGTGTCTAACAACTGGGAGGACCCACTTGGGTTGGTACTTTAGGTTTCTAGAGGGTAAAACCATCTTCCTGTGGGGATAAATGCTTCATTTACTATTAGAAAAATAATTTTCATGTTCAATAGTACTCTGACATCTATGTTCACTGCAGTGCTAGCCACAGCAGACCCCCAAATGGAAACAGCCCACCTGCCCGAAATATATATGAGTGAATAAAGATACCATGGTGTATATACACATGGAAAACTAAGATATGAGAAAAGATGAAATTTTGCCTTCTGCGATAACATGAATGGAACTGGAAGGAGTCATACTAAGTGCAACAAGTCAGGAGGAGAAGGAGAATCTCCTTTCAGGAGGAGAAAGAATACTGGATCTCACTCATGTGTGGAATATAGAGAAACAAAGAAAGGGAACAGATAAACCCAAATAAACCTTTGAATCCAGGAATGCGACTCAGTGATAGGACACATGCCTCCCCAAGTCTGAGGTCCTGGGTTCAGCTTCTGTTACTCCCTTCCCCCCCAAATTAAAATGAAGGAGTATATTTGGTGGGCTGGGAGGAAGGGAAATTGGTATTATATGATGGGTGTAGCATGGCAATATACATTTGGAAGAGGCATGGAATTGTCCTCATAAAACATCAATAGCCCTCTAAATCAATACAGGAGGAAAGAAGCAAAGCAGTAAAATTATAACATGCTCGGCCTTTGTTGATTGCCTACCAGAAGCCACAGGACTGGAGTGCTTATAGTCTTCATAGCATCTGTGGTAGAATTGTCCCCCTTCAAAGGGGAGAAAAGTGACACGGAAGAGTTGTACACTTGTCACAGAGTCCCCCAGCGAGTAAGTGGCAGAGCAGGGATTTTTTTTTTTTGCTATGTTGTGTGTTACCCCCAGTTCTATGCTCATGGGTCACTCTGGCAGTGCTCAGGGACCATGTGTGCAGTGGGCCTCTTGCAGGCAAAGTATGTACCCAACCAGTTGAGCTATCTCTCTGCCCCCAGTGCAGGGATCTGAATTTAGCTTTCTACTGACCTCCTCCTCAGTGGTAGTTTACTGGCAGGTTGCAGAGAAAGCGTCTAGAGATAGTAGTAAGAACATCTAAAGGAACCCTTTCCCATTTATTACCCACTTGTCCACATTCCCCACTTTATTTTCTTCCATATACACATCTGTTGGAATTCCATTTAATTTCAATTCTTTTCATCTTTTTCCCCCAAGAAATATTTTACTCATATTTTAATACTATATTTAAAACATCAGGCACTGGAACACCCTTCAAAAGGAAAAAACACAGAGATGACTGTAGAAAGTGCTTATACAGGGGTCTATCTCCTACAGCTGAATGCAATTCTCCACAGATGTGACTCGAGCAGCTATTGAGTTAAACTTTAGTGTGTCTTTACCCACGGAAGCCCAGGGAGGTCTGCGATAGCTCAGAGGACCTGCCAGCCTGGGGAGGGGATGTTCCTACACTGTTCCTTTGACCTGCTTGGGCTTCGTCAACACCCTTGTTGTTTCTAAATTTGATTTGATTTGATTTGATTCTGGGGGTGGGGGGTGCAGAGTGATAGTACAGTGGGTAGGGCATTTCACGGCAGACCCAGGTTTGATTCCCGGCATCCCAGATGGTCCCCCAACACTGCCAGGAGTAATTCCTGGGTGCAGAGCCAGGAGTAACCCCTGAGCATCGGGGTTACTCCTGGCTAACCTGGGTAACCCTGAGTAACCAAAAAGCAACACACCCCAAGATAATAAAAGTTTTTTTTTGGGGGGAGGGACACTTCCAACAGTGCTCAGGGCTTACTCCTGGCTCTGTGTTCAGGGAGCAGTCCTGGCAGTGCTCAGAGGACTTCATGGGGTGCTGGGTATTGAATCTGTGCAAGGCAAGCACTTTCCTCTCTGTCAAAGCTCCTCTGCGGCTTGTTAATTTAGTGGATTTGGGACCGGACAGTGGACTCTATATATTCAAACCTTCCAGCCTCTTCTCCAGAATGTGAATGAGGGGCTGGAGAACGACAGAACCCTAGCAACTCTTTTGCTGGTCCTTTCCTGGGGCAAATACTCAGGACTCAGTCCTCAGTGGGGTACTTGCATGGAGGCCCTGAACTTAGACCTGTCCATGTGGGCACAGCTGCTGTGAGCTCCTTGGAGTGGAAACCGAGACCCTTTGCTTCCTGTAGGAACCGTCAACAACTGTGGAGTCAGCCATGCACTTTCTGAGAGAAAAGGCCCTGTCCTGGGCAGGCCTCCAGGAGACCATCTGTTCCTCCCGGAACTCGTAGGCCCGCCCGGCTGGGGGAGGGAGGCAGGAGACCCCTACTGCTCACAGGGGACCCTTGATGCCGCTGTGTCCCCAGGGTCACCGTGCTTGTTTCTGCTCACTCCTCACTTGCTTGCCGTCCCTTCCCTTTCCCTTTTGTTGTGATGACTGGTGGAGATGGGGTCGCACACACTTGGGCCCGGCACTTGCACACGCTTGAGTCGAGGTGCTCACACGTCCTCGGTTGCGGTGCACTGACCATTACACTTGGGCATCGCAGACAACCGTGCGGCCAGGATCTCACTCAGTTCCTGGGAGGTGGTGCTGGGCATGGAAGTCCAGGCCTTGAGCTTGCGAGCCTTCACCCCCAAGCCATTCCTTGCTTTTTAATGACCCCAATAAAGGACCCGCAGCCCCCTTCTTCTGCTTTCTTTGTCCTCCCTTCCTCCACCTCTGTAAACAAACTCCAGCGTGTTGTCAATTTCCAGGAGCCTCCGCACAGGGTGAGGACTGACTGGCACCCTGGAGCCAGGGCTCATCACCACCCTCAGGTGGCCCTGGGTGTCCCCGAGACAGGAGGCGCTAATAGGCTTTGAAAAGGAAACAAACAGGGAGGCGCCGAAGTGCAGGGACTGTCGAGAGGGTGTTTGACAAGCCTCCCACTGGAGCCTGCCTCCTGCCTGCACCAAGAGCTGCTGAACTTTTTAAAATGTTGAAATCATTATCTCTATTACTGTGTCATTCTGCCACAGTCACTCCTATGCTTCCGGCTCTCTGCAGCGCCCCCATCCCCCCCTCCCCTCCCGCCCACGCGCTGACTGACACCGCATTCAAATCTTCGGAGCTGGAGCTCCCTAAATCTACTCTTCTTTCAAAATATGTTTGCAGCCAAGTCACTCACATGCTGCGTGACTGCCGCAGAGACGGAAGGCTAGAGCGGCCGCTCTCAGGGCCTCTGGCCTAGGCTCCACTCTAGCCTTCTGATGAATCCTTCCACACACTTGTTTTCCCTGTCTCAGCCCGTATCACGGCTCTGGACGCCTGACTGTGGAGGCCAGAGAGACATAGAAAAGTTGGATGGTTTAGCCCATGGGGACGACAGCAGTAAGATCATCGGTAGAGCATCCAGACTCTCAGCTTTGCAAATTAACTTCAAAGACTGCAAATTAATTTCAGTCCCTGGGAGAATCGGAACCTTCCCTTTGGCCCCATCTCTCTGCCTGCTGCTGCTCTCTGCTAACATCCCCCCCCCCCCAACTCACCTTCACCTCCAGCCCCCCAGGCTCCACATGAAAATCTGGGGGCCACTATGTGGTTCACAAGAGAAAAGGGTCTGGAGTCAGCCAGAACCCCCCAGCACCCCCAAATTCAAATGAGGGGCCCAGGGTTTCTAGAGCTGCTTCCTTATCTTCTCCAGGCCCAGGTTTTCATAGAATGAGTGTTAGTATACAAGTTATCAAGTTTTTGTGTGGGATACTTGATTGTATTTATTTGTGGAGGGAGGGAGGTTTGGATCACCGCCAGCAGTGCTCAGGAGTGACTCCTGCCTCTGTGCTCGGGGCTGATTCCTGGTGCTGCTCAGGTGCCTGGGATCAAATCCGGGTCAGCTGTGTGCAAAGGAATTCCCTTGACCCTCTGGACTATCTCTTTGGCCTCAATTTGACCCTATCTGCACCTGTCCTTCAAATGAAGAAACAACGGTGAAATCCCATAGAATTCAGTAAGCAATTCTATTTATGCAGTGCAGTCACTATGTTATGAAACCATCACCTCTATTTCTAAAGTTTTCTCTCTCCCCTCCATGCAGCCCTACACACACCATGTCTCTCCTTTCAGTGCCTGGCAACCAACAACCTGCTTTCCGTCTCTATGGCTTTATGAAAATCTCCCTTAAGTGGAACCATACACAGAGGATCTTTTGTGTCTGCCTTTCTTTCCCCCTGCTGAGCATAATGCTTTCAAGGTGTGTCCATGCTGTAGCACACATCATGCTTTCATTCTGTTTTATAGTGGTCTAATATGCCCTTGTATGTCTGCATCAGAATTTGTTTATCCATTCATCTGCCAATGGACATTTAAGTTTTACCTTTTGCTGCTTGTATAAAGTACCATTATGAACATTGCTGGGTGTGAGTGCTTTTAGAAAGCAGAAAAGGCTTAATAAATGCCAAAGAGGCATAGCAAAGCCCAAAGTTCTTCTCTGTGGCCTCTGCAGGAAGCTGCTGGCAGCTCTAGCTTCCAAGAATGATGGGGCTTTTTACCTTGGTGCTCATGGAACTTGAACCCCGTGCTCCACGCCCTACACGTGTGAAAGTGTGTGAGATCTTTCTCGGGCATTCTTGCGTGACAGGTGATCTCTCCAGCCGGTGCAGCCTAGCCCTTTGAGGGTGCTAGAGAAGTAGAATCACATTAAGCTTTATCATCTCATTGGGCTTTCTCAGCTTAAAAATGGGACAGACAGCAGGTGCTACTGTCCTCATTCACCTGGGAAACTGGCCATTCACTCAACATAGGACCTTTCCTCTTTCTTGTTATCTATTAACAATGAGTAAATGTTGAAACAATATTTTAAAAATAAAGGTAGCGTAAAACTTTTAATCACTCCCCCCTTTCTTCTCTTTGATTTGAGGGTGGGGCTCTTATGGCTACTCAGAAGGCCAAGGGGGTCCCACTGGCTAACCTGCTGGTGGTTCAGAGCAAGGGTCCAAGGAAATGTGATGCTTCTTGGTTTCTTCAGTGTTGGGGGATACCTGGGCCACCTCAGTGGTGCTGGAACCATTCAGGGCTACATCTGACGATGCTCAGGGGACCAGGTAGTGCTGGAATCAAACCCGGGCCAGATACATGTGCCCTAACTATTGTACCATCTCCTGTCCCCTAAATGATGTTTCTGAGCAACTATTCCTCAGTAGCCAGTCTCGTTCTTGGCTCTGGAGAGAAAGAAGTGAATGGAGCAGACACATTTCCCTGCCTTCAGGAAGTTCCTATTCGAATGGGAGAGACAGTGGGAACCAGAGGTGGTTGAACATGAAATTGATGAGAGAGACAGAAAATGTTGGCAAGAGGGGAAGGTGAAGTTCTGTAATTTCCCAAAGATAGTGGACCGGCGCTGATTTCCTTCAGAGGGGGCCTTTGGCCATATATTTGAAAGAGGTAAAGAGGAAATGAACAGTTCAGCCAGAGCAAGTAGCTCAGGCACAACCCATGAAGCAGGAGCGAGGCAGGAAGTGTCTGGAAATGGCAAAGGGCCTGCCAGGGAGTTGAGAGCCTGACTGGGGGATGGTCAGAGGGAGCTGGGTGGTCTCAAGTCATGTCTGCTTTGGAATAGGGAGAGCTAGCAAGGACAGGGGGAGTGGGGACAGAGCCCACTGAACTTCTCTAGTTTATGGAACAAGAGCAAAGTCTTGACAATGGCTACCAGTCAGTGCTACTCCCTAGAAACCAGAACCTGAGTTCCAGCTCCCAAGCCCAAGCCCGTCCCCTTCATCCCAGTGAGTGATGCCACTCATCATCTCCGCTCCTGTCTTCTTCATCCCAGTGAGTGATGCCACCTCAGCCCCTCTCCTAGCGGCTTGGGGCAAACACATTGAACATGAGTTAATTGTCCTCACTCTTTCACCCCTTTGTCTTTGCTACCAGCAAGTGTTGCTATCCCCACTTCCCAATGGAGTGGGTAGGGTGTTTGCCTTACATGAGGCCGACCCGGGTTCGATCCCTGTCATCCCATATGGTTCCCCAAGCACTTCCAGGAGTGATTCCTGAGTGCAGAGCCAGGAGTAACTCCTGAGCATCTTCAGGTGTGACACAAAAAGCCCAAAAAGCAAAAAATTAAAACAAACTAACAAACAAAACCCAAATGGATTTCGAATCTTTCCACCTCTCAGTCCCCATAGCTGCCCTCCTCGTCCAACTCTCTGCACTCCAACACAGCATGCCATTGATCTTATTTTTTTCCTTATTTAATCACCATGTGAAAAGTTACAAAGCTTTTAGACTTAAGTCTCAATTATACAATGATTGGACACCCATCTCTTCACCAGTGCACATGTTCCACCACCAAGAACCCCAGTAGACCTCCCATCCCACCCCCACTCCCCTGCCTGTGTAGCTGATAAATTTCACTTTACTTTCTCTTTACTTTGTTTACATTCAATATTTCAACAAAAAAAGTCATTATTATTGTTTGGAGTCCCCCCCCCCCGCAAATCAGACATGCTGAAAAGGAAGCATTTGATCATTTGTTTTCCATTGCTGAGAATGAAGAGATATGAGGTCACGTGGCTGCTATAACCTGGTTTTGGATTTCTGTATTTTAGTATTTTAGTAACTAAGTCCAGGGAAATTTCTGCCAGAAATCGGATCACTGCAAGCTCGTGCCTCTCTTTAGTGGTCCTTATAATATGGCGGTGGCCACGCCACCCCCACCCCTCCCTTAAAGGAAAAGCCGAGAGAGAAAAACCTTTCCCCTCCTGGGGCGGCATGGGGCCATGGCTTAGTTCACAGGCTAGAGACATTTCTGCAAGAAGCTACTGGTACCAAAAGAAGATAGGTGGCCTTTGGGATCATGGTCATCCAGCAACGGAGAGGCCGCACACATGTGGCTGCTCCGGTCACGGCAGCATGCCCTTGTGATCCCGCTATTTTCATATCCCCACAGTTCACCTGCCACAGAGCATGCAGAGGGTTTAGTGTGTAGCATGCGTCTGACTATGGTGCTCCCCCTTCTTAACCTCTCAGCCCTCGAGTGGCTCCCGTTTATGCCTAGGGAAGAATTCCAAGTCCTTATTGCAGCTGGTGAGGGTACGTACCTCACATCCCTCTACTCACTCACTTGGCCACATTGACCTTCCTACCACATCTGGGTCTTGGCACCAGCATTTCTCTTTGTCCTTGGCACAAAATACTCTCCTCCCACTTTCTGCCTTGCTCTGGCCCCAGCTTAACCATCACTGGGGGTTTCTAGGATTGCCCCTCTAGGGCAGTCAGCCCCTCCTCTACGAATATATTGCCCTTTATTAAATGTTCTGTTCTAAATACTCTATTAAAGACAACAAAATTTCTCAGAGTTTTATTAGATATAAAAATTTTTTGCTTGCTAACTTATGAGGCACGGAAGTTCTGCAAAAGCAAGGACCTTGTCTGTCTTATTCTCTATTGTGCTCCCAAACTCTAGAGTAGTGCCTCCCATATAGCATGTGCTCAATAAATAGCTGAGCAAATGTAAGTCGAGTGAGTTGTAGAGCTTGCAAAGCAAGCTCCAAGCTCTGAATTCCCACTGTACCTTGTCTTCTCTGACATTAGAGCTCTTACTACCTTATGTTTTGATGACCTGTCTAAGCTGTCTAAGAATATATACCTAACCACTTGTATATTACTTGTGTATGTCTCTCCCCCTCTGATTCTTCCAGGAAAGGAAACAGTTTTGTATCTGTCTCTGCTTTGCATGTAACAGACATTCAGTAGATGTTCTTTGCAATCAATGCATGAACAAGGATATGTTTTCAACCATATGATGAAGATACAAAATAAAAGTGATTTTAAATAGTGCTACTTCCTTCTTATATATAAGTCTAGACTGGTACACTGGCTACATATTATGTTTAAGAGCCCAACCTATTTCTTCCTCCATATAATCCAAGATCTTTCTCTGCTTTCCACTGCTCAAGAAAGGAAGAAGAAGAGAGAGTATATCCATTTCTTTCTTTCCTTCTTTCTTTCTTCCTTCCTTCCTTCCTTTCTTTCTTTCTTTCTTTCTTTCTTTCTTTCTTTCTTTCTTTCTTTCTTTCTTTCTTTCTTTCTTTCTTTCTTTCTTTCTTTCTTTCTTTCTTTCTCTCTCTCTCTCTCTTTCTCTCTTTCTCTCTTTCTTTCTTTCTTTCTTTCTTTCTTTCTTTCTTTCTTTCTTTCTTTCTTTCTTTCTTTCTTTCTTTCTTTCTTTCTTTCTTTCTTTCTTTCTTTCTTTCTTTCTTTCTTTCTCTCTTTCTCTTTCTTTCTTTTCTTTTTTTTTTGGGGGGGGCACACCTGGCGATGCACAGGGGTTACTCCTGACTGCACTCAGGAATTACTCCTGGCGGTGGTCAGGGGACCATATGGTATGCTGGAAATCAAACCCGGGTCGGTGGCACGCAAGGTATATCCCTTTCTTAAAGAGAGAATTACTCTTGAATCTGCTTGAATTCCTTTAGCTCAAATTTTATCAGCTAGATCTAAGTCACGTGGCCATTTCCGGTTGCAAGTGAAACTGGGAAGTGTAGATCTTTTTTAGGGCATTACACCCTGTGATGCTTGGGGATACCCCTGGCTCAGATCCTGGAAGCCATGCAGGGCTGGGGATTGAAGCGGGGTGGTGGCGGGGGGCGGGGGGGGCGGCTTTTGTACACAAAGTATGCACTCCTACCTACTTCGGAGCCACCACCTAGGCCTGGGGAGTGAAGTCCTTTAATGGGAAGGTAAATGTGTGTTATTCTCATAATTGTACTGCTGTAGAAGAAGGGGGGATTGGTTCTTGGAGCAGCAACTTAGAATCTCAACTACATCTCATAGCTCCATTGGGTCCTTCTCATAGCCCATCTCCCCAGCAGAGTGTGCATGAGGATCTCCCCTGTGCTAACCACACACGAAAGAGACACAGAGAGGTTCCGTGACTCAGTCAGCAGCAGAGAGAAGCAACTTGGGGGCTGGAAACCAGGTCTTCGAAAACTGCACTGGAGAGGAAACCATCTTAATTACTGTACGACCAGGAGGTCAACTACAAGAGGACTTGACCCTGAACGATTCCAGTGTCCATAAAGTATCATCTCTGTGCCAACATTTCAAGGAGAACTTCTGGCCAGACATGTGACTGCCTGGGGCCCCTCCTGGGAGAATGCCAGGCCAAGCCTGAGCCTCAGGGAGATCAGAGTGCCTCGGTCCTGTATCCAGAAGAGCAGCCACACAGTCTGTAACATGTTGACGCTGGTACCAGCACATACCATCTGGGGCTCACTCTTGGATGAGACTGACTAAAGAAAAATTAGAGCACTAGCATCAACATATTCAGCAAAAACTTGGCATTGCTAGGAACACTAGGGACCAAGGCTGTCACTGTCACTGTCATCCCATTGCTCATCAATTTGCTCAAGCGGGCACCAGTAACATCTCCATCATGAGACTTGTTGTTACTGTTTTTGGCATATCAGATATGCCATGGGTAGCTTACCAGGCTCTCCGAGAGGGGCGGAGGAATCGAACCTGGGTCTGCTGCGTGCAAGGCCAAAGCGTCCTGCCGCTGTGCTATTGCTCCCAAGGCAGGAGACAAAATTTCTCTAGCTGTTCGGTTTGTGTTCAAGATCATCATTTATTTGAAATTCATTGAGCTCCTACTACAAGTTGAGCAGCTGGGAAGCAGCAGGGCACGCATAGAAAAAGGACTTGGACAAGCCAGAAGAGGGATCCTGCCATGTTAAACACAGAGGCCACTGCAGACCACACTCAAAGGTGATGCTGGAATGAAGTGAGGGAGTTAAGCGGAGAATGTCTAGGGAAGCATGTTCCCAGACAGAGGGAACGGTAAGAGCAGAGGTGCAGTGGTGGAAGCATGCTGGGGGAGTTCATAGAATTTCCTGTGCAGTTAGATTGAAGAGAGGGAGGAGAGTCGTTAACGAATTAAAGCGCGATGTAGCCATGTGGGGGCTTGTAGTTAACCCTGCAGGATATGGTTGTATAAGTTTCTCACTGCACAAGGGTGCCTGAATTCACCAAACTTTCTGCCTTGATGCAAGATTATGTGTCTGCCTGGAGAAAGATAAAGCACTTAGGGGCCAACTTCCAACTTGGCTTAAAAAAAAATGGCCTATTCCATGAAAGAAAATACCCATCGGAAGATTTGGGACCAAAAATATGCCACAATTTGACTTACTTCTTAGACTGTTAAGAATAGAGAACAGGAAGCAAAGATGGAAAAGAGAAAACAAACGAGAAGCTTTTGCCGAGCATCACTTGGGCGTTTCATGGCATTCGTACCCAGGCATCAGCTGAGCAGCTGAGCAGTCACCAGCCTGCCCCAGACTTCGCTGGAACTCTGCTACAGCAGACTGTAGCCCCTTCTAGAAGTACAGTCGATGCAAACTTGGCTCCCTTACCCTGTCCACAGAGGAAAATGTGTCTTTGCCTTGTTATAATATTGCCCCCGAGCATTTGTTGAGCACCTGCTCTATGTCAGGCTAGTGGTGAGCATTTTGCATGCCCCGCTCCCATCTTTTTCACCACTACTCCATGAGGAATTCAGAGAGAAAGCGGTGATTAAGAAAGCTTAGTGGAGAGATTGCCCCACTGAAGGCAGAGCTGGAATGTGAATCCCGTTGATCCACCCATGGGCTCTCTGCTTCTTTGCTAAATGTTTTTTTCCAGGCAGGTATCCTCTGGGAGATCAGTGGGACTTCACCCGGCTGTGTGGTTTCAGCTAGCAAAGAACAAACCTCCTCTGGCTTTGATAGGAATCTCCCCTGGCCTTTGCTCTCCCACCCCCTGGGTAAGGTAGCCAGACAGGCAGCTGATTAAGAACCACTCCTATTTTTGTTTGTTTGTTTTTGGGCCACACCCAGCGATGTCAGGGGTTACTCCTAACTCTGCATGCAGCTATTACTGTTGGGTGTGCTCTCGGGACCATATGGAAAGCTGGGGATGGAACCTCAATCAGTCCTCCCTACTGTGCTGTGGTTCCGGTTCAACCACTCATATTTTAAAAGAGGAGAACACTCCATAGTTTCCCCCAGTAACTCAGTGACTTCCAGTAAACAATGACTGACTGTCACCCAGTGGGCTATTAACCTAGTGCTTAAAAAGACATTGATTCAATTAGTATTTGCTAAAGAGATCACTAGAAATAATGAGGTTATCTGAGAATTTGATTGAGGAAGAGTGAGGATTTCTGAAGGATGAGATCAGCAGAGAGAAAGCATCAGACCTAGGCTGATCTCAATACACAACTTTCCTTTATAGCCTGACCTTTAACCTGGAGGTCAGGGGTAGGGTTCTGTGCGTGGTGGTGAAGGAAGACAAGGTGAGGGATGCACGGGACTTGAGTAGCTCTGATAGGGGAAAGGGAGAAAGGAAAGAAGGGTGGGAGGAGGGAGGGAGGGAGGGAGGGAGGAAATGAGGGAGGAAGGAAGGGAGGAAGGGAGGAACGAGGGAGGGAGGGAGAGAGAGGCCTTGCTTTTACTTTCTCTTGATCAAATTGTGTGTGTGGTTGTTTTTAGGGAGAGTGCTAGGATTAAGCCCTACTTTTGTCATACCACTTTGGGCTGGACCCCAGCTATTTGGAGATTCAGTTTTCTCACCGGGAGAGTGTGGGTGGGTCCTAGAGCACTGTGGGAAGCTTCTGTGTAGTGGGCACTGTTCTGTGGGTCTTGCAAAGATGCTGTATCCTGCTAAGGTGGCTCATGTGCAGCAGATCCTTGTAGTTTGATTTTGCAGCAGAGGCAGTGAGGTGGAACGTGAATAAGGGACGGTGCAGGGTGTCAGAGCTAGGGAGAGTGGAGCAGGACTTGGAAGAGACTCAGTTATTGGGTACTTGGAACAACCTCATTTATTTCTCACCATTTTTAGGGGCTTGGGGAAAAAAAATACCTCTCTTCATAGGACAAGTGGTCATGAGGCCCAGCATAGTACTATGAGGATCATGAAGTTTTGGGTTGGAGAACTCTCTGATTCTTTTCTGGAGACCCAGAAAACAAGGAGCCAAGAAAGGCTTCTGAAGAGCTCATGAAGGTCCTAGAGAGTCTTCCCAGGAATGTTGGGGAGGGATCTGGCATTGTTCGGAGATCTCTGTTTTTAAGTCCCCAAACAGGCTTAATTCAATAACAGCAGTGCATCAGAGAGAGGAATTCAGCAGGATTTAACTGAAGTACTTTAAACAAAAGTTGGAGACACACACATAAGATATATTATATTATACTATATTATATCTGTTTTGCACTCCAAAATCACTATCCTTTAATGAACCAGACTTACCCTTTTGCAAATCAAATTCACTTTTTTGCAACTATCACACCTACAGATTGTCATAATTATTTTACATATATGTGTATGAAGTTCCTAAACACAGCAGCAGGAGAATTATTATAAATGAAACTCTAAGTGAATAGGTATTTCTGACATTAAATAGTATTTTATGTTTATTATGTAAGCAATATATTGTTTAATTTTAGTAATTTTTTTACAGAAGAGTGATTTCTTTTTTTTTTTTTTTTTTGCTTTTTGGGTCACACCTGGCAATGCACAGGGGTTACTCCTGGCTCTGCACTCAGGAATTACCCTGGCTGTGCTCAGGGGACCATATGGGATGCTGGGATTTGAACCCTGGTCGGCCACGTGCAAGGCAAACGCCCTACCCGCTGTGCCATCTCTCCAGCCCCCAGAAGAGTGATTTCTATTACAAAGCTTAAAAAACGTTTTTTGTGGAAACATCTGAACAGCAAAAGGATGATTTTCATTATGCAACCTGCACTGACTTGGTCCTTGATTTTTCCCGTGAATTTTCAAAGATCCACAGAAGCTTTATGATTGTTATGACAGATGAGGGGCTGCCCACTCTCTGAAGGCATGCTGGGCCAGAGAGGCCATATCACTCTGGTGGAAGTCCTGACACATTGCTTAAGAATCTAGGGAAACACAGGGAAGGCTTAGCCATTGGGGTTCTGCACCTCGTAGAGGTAACACCTTTGGTCCAGGACTGAAAATGCTTGTGTCCTGTGTTACGTTAAGGGCAAGATCTGTACTTAGAATGCCCAGTTGTGTTAAGAATAAAGGAGTGAGAAAACTCTGAAAAAGACCTAGGGCTTGGAGGGTTATTGGGCTTTCATGCCCTGTTGGGAAAAGGGAATATGACAAAGGGCAGACAATCATTTTGCAACTAGAACTGTTTCCACCTGGACCATGGCAAAGCAGTTTCAGCTCTTAAAAAACAACAACAGTTGGGGGTAAGGTGCTGCCCAGCAGATCAACCTTTACCTGTGGGGTGAGTGTATCAGCAGCCTGATAGTGCCTTCAGGCATCCTGATACCTCAAAATTGCTGCTATGCCACCGGCCCAGCAACTTGGGACCAAGTTTTCAGAGAAATTAAATGGCCAAAAGTTAGGATGTGAGAGCCATGCCCACAAACCACCTCTGGCTCAGCCATATAAGCTCATTTACCGGCCTTGCTTCAGAGACCCATAAGCAAATCTTGAAAGAGATCAAAGTCAGAACTCACAAATGAATCTTGGAGGAGAGAAGCATGCTGTAGAGGTGTCTCCCCACACCGTGCCAGTCTGATTTCATCGGGACACCTTGGAGGGGGGCAGGTGTGTTCCTTTGCCTGCCCCAAATGAACCCTGGTAGCTGCAAACACCCAGAACCCAATTGCGACCACGCTCACAGTCGACCTTCACAGTTCAGGACGAGCCTCCCACATATGAGTATAAATCCACAGAAAAACCCAGATATGCGGAACTAGTGACCGAAGACTCTGGGCTTCACGGAGTCAGAGATGAGCAACCCACAACTGCCCCTGGGCACCATTTAAGTGCATTAGCGACCATGATTCAGAGACTCACAAATGAATCTCGGAAGAGAGCACCATGCTGCAGAGATGCCTCTGGGCCCCAAATATGTAAAAAAGAATTAGAATTCCAGGAGTGCACAGCTGCTTTTGTGGCCGCACAACATCTCATATTATTTGTAACAAGCAATAAAAAATTATTTAGACTCTGCCTAGAGGGCAGACTTGGGTGGTGGTGGGAACATTTGAAATAATGGTGGTGGGAAGGTGTAATGGTGGTAGGTCTTATGTTAAAATGTTGAACGTAGGGGCTGGAGCAATAGCACAATGTGTAGGGCGTTTATCTTGCGCATGGCATGGCAGACCCAGGTTTGATTCCCAGCATCCCATATGGTCCCCTGAGCACCACCAGGGCTAATTCCTGAGTGCAGAGCCAGGAGTAACCCCTGTGCATCGATGGGTGTGACCCAAAAAGCAAAAAAAAAAAGTTGAATGTAAACAATTACTGTGAACAACTTTATGAAAATAAAATTTAAAAATTAAAAAAAAAATAAAAGTAATGTAGAGCTCATGCCTGCTTCAGTCAGCTTAATTGGTAGCTGAATAAATATCAGTACTCCTACATTTAAAAAAAAGAACAAAACAAAAAACTAACAACACAAACTTTATGTGTTCTACTCCCAGCAGTGCTCAGGGCCCTGGGTATAGTACTGGGGCTAGGAGCAGGTCCACGAAGAATCAGGAACTGAAGTCAGACCTTGCACATGTCAGCCACATTCCATGCGCCCAGGAACTCTTGATTAAGCAGCTACTCTTTGTCAGGAATTATACAAAGTGCTTTCTTACATAATATGTGTGTAATACCACAATAACTTTGGGCAGAACATTCTATTATATTCTTGGGTTCGCGCTCACATAGCTACCAAAGGGACAGACACAGATCAATGTGATTTCGGATCTTCCTATTCTATCTATCTTCATACTGCCCATCTTCTTTTCCAATGACCTAAGATTTTGTTTTTATTTTTATTTTTGGTCCCAAGAGTGAAGTAATAAGGATGCCTGAAACATTAGCTTGCTTCCAAAGGAGTTTGCCTGGAAGGCTGTACTTATGTTGATTATATGTAAGCCAGACTGTATTTTTGTAATGTTGTCAAGGTCTTTGTAATGGAATTCAGTGATTGTTTAGGATAATCCCTTTGTAATAAAAAAATAAGAATCCCTTTCCTTATTTCCAGGAAAAACTTGTTTTTCCAACCAATCCTTGAGTTTATAAAATGGGCTTCCTTAGGACTGTGTACACCAAGATCAAGATGAGTGGAAACCAAAGAGAACAACCAAGATCTCAATATTCCCAAATCAAAAAGAGCAAGTTGTGGAGAGGACAGCAAACCTCCATAGTTTGAGGGACCAAGACCGTGGAATCCTTGGCATTGAACCACTGCAATCTTCAGGGGTGATGGGGTCTACTTTCATTTTGGTTGTGCCCTTCTATTGATCTTTCTCTGAGCACCTATTCTGGCTTTCCAGATGTCTTCAACACCCAAGTCCAAATTCCACATCATCTTCCCCCATACCAGTTTCTGGATCTTCCTTTGTTCTTCCCTCAATGACACTTTTACTCCGAAGTTGCTATCTGTCCCTTGGTTACCTAACTCCTCTTCACTGCTCAACGTTCACTTCATCACCCAACTATTTAAGGCCTCCATGCCTCTAGGGTCTTCTGTTCTTCTATGCTCTGAAGATCACTCTCTTTCATCTCATCTGTTCCTTCACTGATTTCTGTTAACTCTTGAAACCACTTTACTTCTCCATATCAAACTTGGTTTCCTAACATTATCTCCAATCCTGTTTGTCTCAAACACCTCTAGTGATTTTGCAGCCTTTGGAATTGAGTCCACTGGTCTAATGGACAAATGTGTCTTAATGACGTCTTTTTTTTAAAAAAAATGTTTGAATTTATTCAAAAGAATCTACAGGCATCAGTTTCTAAAGTTTTCTGTATTTACAAGACTGTTGGGTCTCAGGCTTGGGCACATCCTATGTGGACTCACTGTTTAACCCTAAATGGCATATAAATTAGAAAGGAAGTGGAGGTTACCAGAACAGGCTTGCAATTCACTTCCCACTCCTTCTTAAGAGCAAGTATTTTTATTTGGTTGAGAACAAGAATCCTAAGCAGGTAGATTTTTTTTTTTAAATATGGGTGTATTGACAGAATATTTTAAAATTATTTTTTAAAATTGAATCACAGTGAGATACACAATTTCAATTTTGTTCATGACTGGGTTTCAGTCTTATAATACTCCAACACCTGTCCTTTCACCAGTGTACCTATGAGTTCTTGAAGTAGCATTTCTAGCTCTTTTCTTTCTTTCTTTCTTTCTTTCTTTCTTTCTTTCTTTCTTTCTTTCTTTCTTTCTTTCTTTCTTTCTTTCTTTCTTTCTTTCTTTCTTTTTTTCTTTCTTTCTCTCTTTCTTTCTTTTTTCTTTCTTTCTCTCTTTCTTTCTCTCTTTCTCTCTTTCTTTCTTTCTTTCTCTCTTTCTTTCTTTCTTTCTTTCTCTCTTTCTCTCTTTCTTCCTTTCTTTCTTTCTTTCTTTCTTTCTTTCTTTCTTTCTTTCTTTCTTTCTTTCTTTCTTTCTTTCTTTCTTTCTTTCTTTCTTTCTTTCTTTCTTTCTTTCTTTCTTTCTTTCTTTCTTTCTTTCTTTCTTTCTTTCTTTCTTTCTTTCTTTTGCTTTTTGGGTCACACCCAGCAATGCACGGTGGTTACTCCTGGCTCTGCACTCAGGAATTACTCCTGGTGGTAATCAGGGGACCATGTGGGATGCTGGGAATCAAACCCCGTTTGGTCGGCTGCATGCAAGGCAAACACCCTACCAGCTGTGCTATCGCTCTAGCCCTCCAGCCCTTTCTTTTGTAAGTACTTCTCAGGAACTCCCCTCCTTCCACTGCTCCCCACCCCCCATTCCCAGCGCCTTCTACATCCATATCTTTGCTCAGGCCTGGGATTCTCTTCTTTGTCTGTTTTTCTGCCTGTCTTTGGAAACCAACTTATTCCTGAGGGCCTCGCCCAATAATACTTTTCTTTATAGGCTGTCCCTTCTGCTTTCCAGCCAATGTGTCCCATCTCTTCTGTTGCAATTTATATTTTCTTTGGGACTGGACCAAATTCTGTCTCGTATGGCCATGCCCGAACCTTCTTCCTTGATCTTGCTTATCTCTTACGGGCTGGAACAACATTGTTTTTACTTTTGTGCATCTAAAGTCTCGAGCACAGCAGAAGCTTAAAAATATGTGTAGAAAAGAGGAAACTAATTTAGAATGAAAAAAAACACTTCTTTATCCAAAGAAAATAGAAGGCATACGTGTGTGTATGTATGTATGTATATATATATATATATATATATATATGTATGTATGTATGTGTACACACATTACTAGCTAAGAACTGGTAGTTCTACGTTGGCAAAACATCTTGCCTTCAGTGCTTGGGGTTCAACACAGGGCAAACAAATTTGTCCATGGAAGTAATTTCCAATCCAAGCCAATATGGGGGCACCCAAGGCTTGAGACACATTTTACCTGTTAGGATCAATCTTTTTTCTTTCTTTCTTTCTTTAATGTACAGAACATCTAAGAATCTACTTCTGGATGATGGGGCATTTTCTAAGTCCCCTCTGAGAGGGCAATTGGATTCATCTTCTCCTCCTGCTGATGCTAAAATCAGACCAGAGAGGAATGCAAATTCAAGGACTAGACCTAGTGCTTGTCTGCCACGTGAACAATTTGATATCAAGAGGTTTCAGGACGCCTGACAGACAGCATGGAAAAGGTCCCATTTCCCTGGACTGTTTGACTGGAAAACAAATCCCAAATGTCTCCAAGGGGAAGGCTTTCAGAACAGGGGTGAGAAAGTGACTCTCCCAAACGCACTGCTTATTTTGTGGTGATGGGCAGGGCCGGTATCTAATCTACTTCCCACTTCCTGTGTTATGAAATGCTGGCCATAGTTTTCGCTCCCTTGCAGTTGATAAGCGTCAAGAGCTGGGATGAAAGACACAGCAAACACTGCCCTCTGTTGTCCATCTCGGCTGCTGCCGACTCTTCTTGGTAAGTGAGGGCCAGGCAGACAAGAGTTAAAGCCCAGCGAGGAAAACCTTGGCATGGAATTTCATTTCAGACGTTCTCTGCGTGCCTTTGAGTCTGGAGCCGTGTGGAACCTCTTTCTTTAAGTGTCACAAGTACTTGAGCTGATTCAAGGCTGCCACATTGCACCAGAAAACCATATAATGATGGTTGTTCCTCCAGACACCCCCTTCCCCCACTCCACAAAGTGGGAGCAATGCAGAAAAGAGGTCCTATTGTTTGAAGCTCCCCTGTGCTGTACCCGGGAGCTAAAGCTAAAACCAGACTGAAAAAGACGTGTCAGCAGGAACTAAACAAGAATACTCTCCGTTGGGTAACTCCTCACTTGGGACAGGCAGCTTTTGTCTTACAGGCTTAAGAAATGCTTCTCAAAGAATTGGGTGATGAAGTTCTTGCTGGCCAGAGCAGGGATTTGGTGAATTGCAGATATGACCATAGAAATATGAGCAAGAGAAAGCATTCTACTTGTGGAGCAGTTTACACATATTTTTATAGGCATCACTCCAGATGAAAACAATGAATATTATAATCTTTGTTCTCCCTTGCCCTGAAGTACTCTTGGTGGTGACTCCTTTCTTGTAAAAGTGTGTATTGCTTGGAGAGAGACTGTAGGGAGCTCTCAGGGTGAAGAAGGCCATATACTTAGGATATGATTCAGAGTCTAACTTGGCTCCATGTTCAAATGCAAATGATTTCATTTGACTTGAAAGCGTTAGAGTCACCTTAAAGCGTTCAAGTGTGGTTAAAGTCCCCATCAGTGTCTCAACAAATCCTCTCTGCGCCTGTGCATATTTTCTGTGCCCCACAGGCCTCAAAGTGATAATAGGGAAGTTTTATTTCAATAACACAAAAGCGAACATTTTAGTACTGATTTTCATCCAAAGACCTCCAATTTGGAGTCAGTATCACATCATTTGGGTCTTAAATTTTTGCCGTGAATTGCAACAACTTTGTCTTTTATTTCCCAGGACAGTTCTAGGGCCGGGTATTGGGGGTGGGGGGTGGGGTGGAGGGCTGATTACTCTGAAGGGAACCAGGACTTTTCAGACCCGGTGCTTTAACTGGCGGTCTGGAAAACATGGCTAGGCACTGTCACCATTAGTGGGAGTGGAGCAGCCAGGTCATGGGCAATTGCTGCCTTTCCTAGGACTGTCTGAAAATCTTTGCAAAGACATCATGGCGAATTTGTTTCATTACCTTTCCAGACCTTCAGGGATGTAGCATATTTCAGACCAAGAGAAATATCCATCAGGAAACAAAGGCCAGAAGCAGATCTATTGAGCAGTTTTCCTTCTGCCAGTGTTTTTAATGGAGCATTGCACTGACTGGTGTCCCTGTGACCAATGGTACTCAGATACAAGTGGAAATTCCCAGTCAGGTGGGGCTCAGACGACCTCATTGGTGAGAGCTTTCTGAGGTCCTAGAAACAATAGTGAACTCTTTGGATGTCAGCGTTTTCAAAATATCACTGCAGTAGAACTGGGTACAACTAGGTTACTGCAGATAAGACAGAGCCTCAGGGTCCAGCTCTACTGCAGTCCCAAGTGCAATGGGTGATGTGCTAAAATATTTTGAAAACGCTGATATCCAAAGACTTCACTATTGTTTTTAGGACCTAATCTGGTAATACTTAGGGCCTACTGCTTGGGGGTCCTTCATGGCAGTGTGTGTGTGTGTGTGTGTGTGTGTGTGTGTGTGTGTGTGTGTGTGTGTGTAGAGGTTACATGCAGTGCTGAGGACTTAATCTGGTCTCTCTGCATGAAAAACATGCACTCACACCATTGGGCTCTCTCTCTCTGACATGAAAATTTTGTTTGGAGGGCCAAATAAACTGTGCTCTGGCTGTGCTCAGGGCTTCCTCCTAGCTCTGGCTCAGCGATCACTCCTGGTGGAGCTTAGGGACCATGTGTGGTGCAGGGAATAGAACGAGGTCAGCCATGTGCAAGGCATGTGCCTTAATCTCTGTACTATCTTTCTGGCCCCATCCAAATATTTATTTTCCTGAAAAATTGCTATTCAAAGCAGAAACCAGAAGGAACAAATTGCAAACGATTTCTCTTGTCCCTGGGATTGAATATAGAGCAAAACATTTAAACAAATAGGATTTAAGGAGAAAAGTGATGCTGGGTATTGTGTGCTTTCTTTAGGAAGCAGAAACTTTTATTCCTTGGGTTCAATACAGTCAGGCTTGTGGGATAGAGACATCTTTACCAACAAAAACCTATATATTTGTTTCAAAAGCTAAATGCATTTTCTTTTTATGGTTTCCTCATTGAAAATCTGGATAGAATTCTGAATCTTCATCTTTCGCATTTCTGTACTTCTCTATCTTCCTCATACATGGGATCACTTAGCAGTAGACGAGGGGGAGAGAGGAGAGAAAAGCCCGTTTACAATGTTAGTGTATGAAGCAGACTGGAAACAGAAACAGAAATAAAGAATGCTGTTTTCTCTTATGCATGTAAAAGGCTTCAGTTGGAGAACAGTCCTGGGAGATACCCCAGGGAAGGAATGGCAAGCATTCTGATTGAAGACGGATCATCCTTCTTTTCATCCCACATCTTCTCTGACCGCAGAGTGCACACATTTCATTGGCCAGCAGCCCCAGCACCACACAGTCCCCCACTTGCTGACAGTGCCCCAAATACAGCATCCCAGGGGCTCCTCAGAAAAGTGCAATGCTAGACCTACAGGTTACCGTATTTCCTCTACAACTGCCACCCTAAAAAAAGTGGCCTGTGGGACAAAACAAAAATACACTTTTTTTCCCCCCACTTGATAAGCAGATATTTCCTTTCAGTGAGCCTATGTTGGAGCCAGGGACCAATCACTGAACTTCTAGCCACTATTGTGTGATAAACTTAGATGTGCTACACTGTCAGACCCTGCTGAATATGAACAGAACAACAGCCCAGGGCCAGCAGCTCTCTATATTCCTTTCAATGGGAATATAGGATGAACTGCTTTAGAGCTAGTCTAGGAAATCCTCTTAACCTGAGATCTTAGAGTTCAAGGACATTTCAGTGACTTAAACCACTGCAGCCTTAAATAAATGACTGAAAGCCGCTTAGCCCAAAGCTAATACCTGGAAGACAGCAGGTTCCCCTGTGCAGTGGGGGAATACAGTGAGGGGAGCATGGGGCCTCTGAACCATTAGCAGCCAGTTTCCCATCTGGCAAAACAGATTTGCTCATTTCACTTTGATCTTAAGTCAACCAAGACTCCCCAAAGTGTAGGAAAGGCAAGTTATTTAAAAGGAGTGCATTTTGCTAACAAACCAAAACTATTGTGCTCACGAAAAGAGGGTCTTAACAAGAGCACTGAAAGTTTATTTTTCAGAGTCCTTCCCTAAGGTAATATGTGTAAGCACATTCTATAAATCTCGGAGTCCTTCATGGACAGTGATGACGACCCTGTTCTGCTTCTAAACACTTTAAAGGGAAGACAGTAAAAAATATCGGGTAAGAATGAACAGAAACTTAGGAGATAGTGACAGGTTCTTTCTGTGTCTTTCTATGCACGCAAGACAGCACGTTGGCTCCCAGAGATCTTAAGAGAATGAAGAAGCTGGAATCATTTAGAATATAATTTCTACCTTGGCAAAGGCATGGAAGAGCAAGGAGGAGGCTTTCATGTTGGAGACATTCTTCCATACCGTTCTCATTACCCTATAAATCCTCTCTTCCCTCCAACCAGCAACTCTTTGGAAAACAGGAGTCTCGCTCAGCCAAGAGGAACCCGGTAGCTTCCCTTGGTGTTGCTATCCAGGCTCACACCATGTGTTCTCAGATTTGTCCTGGGATGTAAGAAGCCAGCCAAGCAAGAGGGGAACTCATCACAATTTGGGCGAAAGTTCGGCTGTGGTATCCATGGCTATTGCCTTCATCTTTCAGCCACCATTAAGTTTGTCACCAGTTACTGCCATCTAAAGCGGAAAGGAGGGATGTTATGGCACAATAAAAGGTACAAGCCAATAAACCCTTGCTTGGGGATTGGTCATGCTCGTCCGCACCCTGCCTGACCCGAACCCGCTTTTATCACCAGACTCAGGGCACAGCTTGTCCACAACAAAGCCTCATTCGTTCCAGGCCCAAACACCGGCCCTAGAGCAGCCTCAATCTGCTCTGAAGCAAGAAGTCCAAGGGAAAGACAATAATAGGAGCAGCAGCAATAATCACAAAACAAATTTCAGGCTAGCAACCTTCAGCCCGGGGAGCTCTGGTGTGGGGTTGGGTAGGAATCTGGTTTCCAGGAAAGCGTCCTTTGCATTGATGTCACACTAAGGCTGGAGGAGGGATACAGAGGAATCTCTGAGGACTCTGTCATGTTGATGTACCCTTGCTGTCTCCAGGCTTGTGGGAAGGGAGCATGGGACCAGCCTAAAAACAGCCGAGAAGATGCACCCACCAGACCCACCTTTCCGTGGGCTGTTTGCTCTCTCATCGGGAGAGATGTCGCCTTGGCTCGCATCTTCATTTCTGGGAAAGGAAAACACATGCTAGAAATGATCTGTGCTGGAGTATCTCTTCATTTTCTATCTTAGAGAATTTCCACTGACTCCTGAAACGTCTTTCTTTCGGTGAGGGTAAAATAAAACACTTAATTCATTGGTCTCGGGGAAAAACAATGATCCCATGTATGACCATGGGGTTCTTCATGCTGAAGCTCCATCAGCGAGAAGGGATTCACTTTCCAGGGCTCAACTTTTCTGCAGGGGTTCAAGGCAAACCTTTTGTGAAATGTGTGAGTTTCTTTTGTAGATATCCTAAAGCGTCATTCATTTTGTTAATGTTGCCATCAGCCTCAATGTTTATGGGTGATACTGGGTTTGGATTTTAGCCTTAGAGTGGCTTTTGTTTTTGGCTGCCCCTGGGAAATCTGTTCCGGGTCTTCTCATAACTTTTTTGGCTATTGTCTGAGATCCCAGGTGCCCATGCTCTGGGTGACCCCATCTGCATGCCAATCCAGGAACCCTTGTCTCCAGGTAAGAAAGAGTTATCCCAAATGTGATTTTTAAGACATAAATGTACACCAGCGAAGGGATAGATTTTGGAACACTGTATGATGGAAAACGAATCATGAATAACTGTTTCTCACAGTGATTCAATTAAAAAAAAAACAACAAAACTTCCCCTTAGTTTTGTTTCAACCCTGGTGCTTTTTGGATAGACTCAACTCTGAGCAAATACTGGGGAAGAAACTGAGGCTCTAGAAAATTAGTGACTTGCTTCTTCCAGGCAGATAATACAACAAGGGGACTGGGAGACAATATTCCCTGAAGTCAATTCCAGTTTTGCCCCCCAAGCACTGCTGGGAGTGGACCCTGAGCACAGAATCAGGAGTAACTCCTGAGCACAGCTTGGTGTGGCTCAAAAACTAAAAAGAAAAAAAAATGAAAGAAAACGGAAGGGAAAGGAAATGGTAGCACAGGGCACGAGAAAGAAAGCAGCGGGCTGGTTTGTCCCTGGCTTCGGAATGAATTGTCAGTGGTGAGAGAGGGCGAGGGAGAGCTGATCCTTTCACGCTGCTGCCCCCTTAAGGGCCCTTCACTGAGGATTTCCTCAATGCTCCAGCACTACTTTTTCCATGCACCTGAGTGCTCTGGGATACACATGGTCTTCAAAAAATGATCCCGTTTGTTTTCCTGTTACTGCCTTCCCAGCTAGAAAGTAAACTCCCAGAGAGAGAGAGAGAGGACCTGATTTCATTCCACCCGGGGAACTCCCAGTCCCAGACACAATGCCTGATACACACCTGTACAGTTACAAACCCAAAATCCTTTATTTGAAATCCCTGGGGTGCAGGTGTCGGAGGGAGTGGTTAGAAAGGTCGTGAAATGCATTTGCATTTCAGCAAGGTAACTAACGTGCCCAGAGCCTGAGGCAGTGTCAATCCTTAAACACACTCAGATATCCCCAGTGAAGCCTGCAGAACACACGAGGTCCACGATGCTGGGGGTTTTCTCCCTGCAATGCTCAGGGGACCATGAGGTACCGGGGACAGAGCCTAGGTCTCTTGCAAAGCATGAGTTCAGCCCTTTAAGCCATTCCCTAGCCCATTATTATTATTATTTTTTGTTTTTTTTGGTCACACCCGGCGATGCACAGGGGTTACTCCTGGCTCTTCACTCAGGAATTACCCCTGGCGATGCTTAGGGGACCATATGGGATGCTGGGATTAGAACCCGGGTCGGCCACGTGCAAGGCAAATGCCCTACCCGCTGTGCTATCGCTCCAGCCCACCCTAGCCTATTATTAAGGAAGACTTATACAGCCTCCTGGAATCCCTGGGAAGTGAACTTGCAGAATACCTTTTGTGTTTTTGAGTCTCAGCACTCGGAATTGCAAAGGAAGGACTGCAACTCTGCATTCCATTAATAAGGGCTGAAGGCAAATTGGGCTTGAATATATCCCTCTTGCCCAGAGTTGGTTCTGCAGTGATTATAGAAAGCAGACAAGTCCCCGTTCTCTAGGACCCGCAAAGCAAATGGGTGACAGGGCTCTGCTTGCCGCGGCACCTCCAGTGGGTGGCCGTCATGCTGGAGTTCAGCCTGTTTTGTATAATCATCAGAGATGGACTTTTGCTGACCCATTGAGACTCTCCCACACCTGGAGCCCGTCTCAGCTCCAGCCAGTCAATCACAGTCTCATCCAAGGTGGGTTCTTAGTGTGATAGTGAAACCAGAGCTGGGGGAGATGGAGCTTTCAGCCCAAGTTCCAGGGATCCTAGTGCCTTCCTGACACCTTCTCTGGGAAGCCTCCCTAGCAGGACTCAGGGGCTGCACCTGGGAGAGCCCACAGAGGCCAAGTAGAAGGAGCTACAGGGGAGATGATGGGGGCTCCTGGAGATGTCAGTAGCATTTCTCAGAGGGTAGAAGCTGATGGCACCAGGCCAAGGTGATCTATCTCTATGAAGCGAAAGAAGGATGAGATATTTCTCTTCAGAGATCTTTAGGGGACACATCCTTCCTCCTCTTCCCTTTCTCCTTCTTTCTCCAGCCCTTCCTACTTTCCTTCTCTCCTTTCTCTTTCTTCCTTCTTCTCATCTTTTCTTCCTCATTCCAGAGGAATGTTTTCTTTCCTCACAACCAATAGATGTTTACCATAGCACCTGCTTTGTATCCCGATTTGGGTACCATGGTAATCAGGCTAAAATTAGATTAGGTAGTCAGGAGGAAAAGAGTCTGTTATTCACTTCACTGCTCTCTGTAAAAAAAGAAACTTCTACCGAGGGACCTTTGTATTATGGAAATTTGGGATACTGGAAGGTGTAGCAATTAGGGGACCTGGGTGTCAGACAGGCCTGGATTTCACTCCCAGCTCTGGAAATTACCGAGTCTCAGGTTTTTCATCTGTGAAAGGCAGACACGATCCAATTTCATGTGCTTGTTGCAGCATTGAGAAGAACTAGACCATGAGCAGGAACGCAGCCCACATAAGCCGGTCACGTAACTGACACAAGCCCCTCCATTTATTGAGGGTCAGCTACGTACCAGGCTCTGTGCTGGATGATGGGGACACAGAAGCGAATGGGACAAAGCTCCAACTTCAAGAGTGCCACAAGAAACCTAGACTAAACAGATGCTCCAAGTGTTTAAAGTGGAACGTGAATAGGATGATCTCTCCCCTCCCCTCCTGACCTCTCTCCCCTCCTCTCCTCTCCCCTCCCCTCCCCTCCCCTCCCCTCCCCTCCCCTCCCCTCTCCTCCACTCCCCTCCCCTCCCCTCCCCTCCCCTCTCCTCCACTCCCCTCCCCTCTCCTCCACTCCCCTCCCCTCCCCTCCCCTCCCCTCCCCTCCCCTCCCCTCCCCTCCCTTCCCCTCCCCTCCCCTCTCCTCCCCTCTCCTCCCCTCCCCTCCCCTCTCCTCTCCTCTCCTCTCCTCTCCTCTCCTCTCCTCTCCTCTCCTCTCCTCTCCTCTCCTCTCCTCTCCTCTCCTCTCCTCTCCTCTCTCCTCCCCTCTCCATTTTTCTCCCCTCCTCTCCCCTCCTTTCCCCTACCCCTCCTCTCCTCTCCTCTCCTCTCCTCTCCTCTCCTCTCCTCTCCTCTCCTCTCCTCTCCTCTCCTCTCCTCTCCTCTCCTCTCCTCTCCTCTCCTCTCCTCTCCTCTCTCCTCCCCTCCCCATTTTTCTCCCCTCCTCTCCCCTCCTTTCCCCTACCCCCTCCTCTCCTCTCCTCTCCTCTCCTCTCCTCTCCTCTCCTCTCCTCTCCTCTCCTCTCCTCTCCTCTCCTCTCCTCTCCTCTCTCCTCCCCTCCCCATTTTTCTCCCCTCCTCTCCCCTCCTTTCCCCTACCCCCTCCTCTCCTCTCCTTTCCCCTACCCCCTCCTCCCCTCCCCTCCCCTCCCCTCCCCTCCCCTCTCCTCTCCTCCCCTCCCCTCCCCTCCCCTCCCCTCCCCTCCCCTCCTCTCTTCTCCTCTCCCCTCCCCTCCTCTCCTCTCCTCTCCTCTCCTCTCCTCTCCTCTCCTCTCCTCTCCTCTCCTCTCCTCTCCTCTCCTCTCCTCTCCTCTCCTCTCCTCTCCTCTCCTCTCCTCTCCTCTCCTCTCCTCTCCTCTCCTCTCCTCTCCTCTCCTCTCCTCTCCTCTCCTCTCCTCTCCTCTCCTCTCCTCTCCTCTCCTCTCCTCTCCTCTCCTCTCCTCTCCTCTCCTCTCCTCTCCTCTCCATTCCCCTCCCGTCTGTTCCCCTTCCCTCTGTTCCCCTTTCCTCTCCCCTCTCCTCCCTTCATCTCCTCTCCCCTACTCCTCCTCTCCTCTCCTCTTCCCTTCCTTTCTTTCCCTTCCCTTCCCTTTTATTTTCTCTCTTCTTTCCTTAACCTTCCATACTAATCATAAACTAAGTCCATGCTGATTAAAGAAAAGTTGGGAAGAAAAGTGGTGTAGGGAAGTGCACTGGTTGATCGGAACTGTTACATTCACTCAGGAGGTGCTTGTTGAGTGCCTGCTGTGTGCCAGTACTGTGTCAGGCTTGGCAAGAGGGAACCCTGTAGAAAGATGCCACATTGGGCCTTGGTTTCCATTTTCATGGAAAAAAGATAATAAAAAAATAATGAATGAATGAATGAATAAATAAATAAATAATGAGATCGTTGCTGGTAGTAAGAAGTGCCACCACAAAGAAAGTGATAATTTTCTGTTTGTTTGATTTGGGTTTTTGAGCCACATCCAGCTGCTTGGTACTTACCCCTGGCTCTGTGTTCAGGGACCCCTCAGGCAGGGCTTGGGGATGGAGGCCCAGGCTGGCCACACGCAAGGCAAGTGCCCTATTCACTGTCCTCTCTCTCCAGCTGAGGGTGTGTGGCTTTAAGAGGAGATGGATGAAGGGACAGGGAATAGGACACGGAGAGGTGACAGGGAGCCGAGACTAGAATGACGAGGACTTGGCTGTGTGAAAGCCCGTGAGAGGTGTTGCTGGCCCAGGAGAGTTTCCAGTGGGTTTTCTCTCCAAAGGTCCAGCTGTTTCTCATCTAGTCCCAGAGGAAAATGACGCAGACCAAACTGCTGTTGCCAAAGATTTATAATTTAACCTTTCTGCTTTGAAAGCCAGTTCTACCAGGAGCAAAGAAGTACTCTTAACCCTTTAGTTCCTTCCACTCTGCAGAATTTAGAGATGCCTTTAAAGACAGGGTCAGATGGGTTTGTTCTTCAGAGACAATGGTTTGTGGGAATAGGAATATGACGTAGAGACTCGGGAAAAGCACCGTCTAGGGATGGAGCTGCCGTGAGGCGCTTCCCCAGACGCCCTATTTTTTTGGTGGGGGGGTGTTGAGGGGGCCACACCAGCATTCACAGCCGGGGTCAGGAGACTGGGACGTGCCACAGAAAGCAACCACTCAATTCAGGGAGAAGGTTGCAGGCTGTTCTGAAATGTTTTGAGCCTTCCAAAAGGGTGGCTGCTGAGTGCCTCCAACGGTGAGCACTCCAAGGCCGAGTTACCCAGATCTACCTTCCTTCTTAGCGCTGGCTCTCCCGCCCTACACTTAGGAGCTTGCTCCCAGGTTCTCTACAATAGCTATTTTATTTTTCTTTTTGGGTCACACCTGACAATGTACAGGGGTCACTTCTTGCTCTGCACTCAAGAATTACCCCTGGCGGTGCTCAGGTGCTCAGGGGACCATATGGGATGCTGGGAATCGAACCCGGCTTGGTCGCGTGCAAGGCAAACACCCTACCCACTGTGCTATCACCCAGCCCCTACAATAGCTATTTTTGAGGTATGTAATTTTGGTCATGTAACTGCCTGGCTGTAAAGCTATTTTCCTGTTTTTTTTTTTTGTTTGTTTGTGTGTTTGTTTTAAAAAGGATATTAAAAACTATCTCACTGGGGGTAGGACTGGGCTACTGCACTTTTCAAAAATTTCTCAGGTTGTTGTTAAACAGTTTTAAATCAATGGATTACATGGCAATTTGATATGTGAAATATGAAAGGAAACTGTGAATTTTTTTTGGTGGGGCGTGTTGAGGGGGCCATAACAGCAGTGCTTGGGGAGTACTCTTGGCTCTGTGCTCATGGATCACTCCTGGCGATGCTGGGGCACCCTAGGGGGAGCTGGAGATTGAATCCAGGTTAGCCATGTACAAGGCAAGTGCCCTACCCACTGTACTATCTCTTAGGCCCCAGGAAATAAACATATAGATATGTTTTTATTCATAACTTTAAAAAATCACATACAAAAAATTGATAGATTTTGAAGACTTTGATGTCATTATCATGTATGTACCTTGATTTTTCTCATCTGTAAGTGATAGTAGGCTTTTCATGATTGGTAGGAGTTAACTTTTATATAGTCCTTAGAATGTACACTAAAAATGAACAAACAATCAGGTGCAAAAGGCAACTTTTTTTATAAAGATTTAAATGTTTTCCCAATAATAAAAGTAAATAATCTATAATGTAATATACCCAAAATGTCTAATCTTAACACTAAACTTTGGGGCTGGGGAGACAGTACAGAGGATAGGATACTTCCCTTAGAGGTGGCTGACTTGGGTTCTACCCACAGTACCTTATATGGTCCCCTGAGCACCACCAGGAGTGAATACTGAATATAGAAGGCAGCTGGGAGCACCACCAGGTGTGATCCAAAAACAAACAAAAAGACTAAACTTTGTGGAGTATTAGATTTAAAACATTGCTTTCGAATTCAAGTTCCTATTTTCTCACTAGTTCGTGTGATCATGGGCTCTTTGTAAAACTGAGTTTATATTTCCTACCTCATTGAGTTATTTGTGGATAAAATGAACTAATGTATTGAAAGGTTTAGTGCAGAACAAAAAACTAATCAATGATAACACTTATCATTAACTGGGTTTGCTCCCGTTGACATTATAATTTGGAAAGAAACCGTCAAGTGCACCAGAGGAAAATGATGGTGACTTACCCCAAAAGGGCTTCTGCAACTTCCAAATTTCGTGAACTGACCTAAGATTGTTTTTGAAAATCATGGATGCTTATATGACATGGTATCCTGATTGGGCCCAAAGAAGGGGAGACAATCCTCAAGAAAATTTATTCTGGTCCAGCCTGGATGAATCTCATTGTCATTTTGGGGACATCTGATGGATTCCGTTTTGTCCAGAACTATATAACAGCGGTAGCATGCCTTTGACTAATGTATATGCGAGAGATCATTCTTTATCTGACCCTCTCCTCTGTCTGACTTCACTCAGCAATGTCAGGGTTATTTTTAATACTCGTGACTGAAAGTTCTTAAACTTTGTGCATCTGTGGAGAACACAGTCTACACGTTCCAAGCAGTTGTCAGTGTTGTACTTGGGAGATGAGGTTTTCCTCCCATGGGCTTGGCCAAGTGCTGTCTCCTGGGCTTAGTCAAGGCTAGGAAGTACTCTGTGGCTATGGATGACTCCTAGGTCTTTACATTTTGGGGTCATTTCCTTCAGCATGATAATTAGCATTTCTGTTATGCTCTGGCAACAGGAAGATCATTTAAATATCTTTGGGATGGAAAAATCCACTTTTTGGGGGGCAGGTCAGCATCCAAAATATCCCCTCCTTCTTTTATTTGTGTGTGGGGGGATGGATGGTTGATAGTTCCTGGAAACATAAACATCCCTTCTAACCTTTTCTTCACTCCCATAGTTCAGGTTGTCTCTGCTTTATCACTGACTACTTCATTTCCAACACCAGTGCACTTAGAGAAGGAAACTTGTGAAAAAGCAGGCAAAGTAGAGAGAAAAATCGTCCTCAGAGACAACACCTGTCACACTTCAGCTTTATTGCCTTCCATTTCTGTAAGGGTGTTCTTGCTCTTTCTCTCTTTTTTTAAATTATTATTTTTAAAAACAAGAGCATAGAGCATGCTGTTTACACCACTTCCTTACTGAATCTTCGTGCCAGACATTCTAATGAGCATTCCTTTGTGATTTGTGACATTCTTTGTAGATATAACCAAAATGACCTTTACTGGGTTTTTACTTTACTGCAAGAGTAAAGCATGCTACTTCTTAGAATTGGAAAGTGGAGATAAACTGAAATAAAGAACCCAGGCAAAACTCCACCAGTCATAGACTTCTGCTAACATTTTGGTATATTATTTTCTGCAAAGTGGTATGAAACTACGTGGCAAGCAATAAAATGGAACAATGTGTCAGCTCCATAACCAAGTTTTGTATGACCGTTGCAACAGCATCAACAGAGGGGGAGAAAGAGGAGATTAATAAACAAATAAAACATGTTGATTCACCAATTTATTTTTTCTTTATTTATTTTGTTTTTTTAAGACCCAGGTGTTAGCCTTGTGGTGAAGTTCTGGGGATTGAACCCAGGGTCAGGAGTACACAAGGCAAGCATCTTAACCTGTCTATCTCTATGGTCCTGGGTCACTTATTTAAATATGGAAAATTATGGGAGTGTGACAAAATTGGGGAAAGGTGAAAAAAGGTACAAGTTCACAGTAATAAAGTCCTGGGGGTGTCATGTATAATCTGGTGACCACAGTGAAAACCATTTTATTGCATATCTACAAGTTACTTTTAGAGTAGTAAGTTTAAATTCTCATCAAAAGAAAAATATTTGTAATTACATGTGGTGCTGGAGGTTATGAGTTATTGTGGTGATCATTTTGTAACATATACAAATATGGAATCATTATGCTGTACACCTGGCACTAATAGTGTATATGTTAATTATATCTCTATTAAAAATATGTCTTACAAATGTTTACATAGAATTTCATTTTTGCAGATGATTCTTCTAATTAAACAGTTCCTTATTGGTGGACATTTCACCTTATTCTATTGTTGAACTTTGGTTTAAATTACTGCCTGATGACCCAATGTATCATGCTAATGACTGAGGCTTCTTCCCGTCTCTCCCATGAGATTTGAGTGCCTGGAGGCCTGAGAAAATTCCTGAATCATCTTAATACCCAGCCTGCACATAATTCAGATCAACACATAGTCAATACTAGCAAGGTTGACCAGATGACTGAATCCATAGTATCCAGACCAACACAGAGGTAACACTATCAAGGTTGACCAGATGACTTAATGCTTCCTGAGATGATGAGCTGGGAGATACCTTACCTAAAGATATAGATTTGATAAAGTAGAACAGAAGAGGAAAGATTACTAGCTTTGGAGAAGCCACAGTGCTGGGGGTGAGATTAAATCTCCCCACTTCTTTCAGCTTTTGAATTTTCCCCAGTGCCATGCAATTTAGTACAAGGACCACTAGGTGTTATTACACCTAAAGATGGGAATCATGTTGAATTATCATTATTTGGAGGATAGAGCTTTAGAAAAAGACATTAGTTTTCATGGTGGAAACAATTCTAAACTGAAGATTTATAGAACTAAGTTTCAGTTCAAGCTCAGTCACCCAGTTGAGCTTTATCAGGTGGGAAAAAAACAATCAGATACAAATACCAATAGTACACTATTTTCGTATGTATATGAAGTTAGTGCAAAATGCAGCAAACCTGGTGTGAGCAGGGATGGGAGAATAGCAGGGATGGGGTGGGATGAGCTGACCTAAAGACTTCACATTTACATGTCAATTCATATTTAGATTTTTAAAGATTATACACACATGTGCATACAGCATCAGTGGAATACATATTTTGGAATGTGTATCAACAGCAATCATTTGGTAAGTATAACTTTGATTTATACTTACTATATTTACTATATTTGATCCTTTTCTTATGTTCTACCCTTATCCACCCCCATCCCTTGCTCTGCATTGGCAGACTTGGTCAAAGGAAGTGACCTAGGTTCCCCGAGTCATGAAAAAACCCACATGCCCAAGCACCTCATAAAGCACACCCACTTTGAAGATGTTGGAAAGCAACAGTGGTTCAGGAAAGTAGGGTTGTTCTTTGGTTGGGAGCAGGGAAAGACAGTGATAAGGATGATAGAGACTAAGTGGGAGAGTAGACAGATAATTCCAGGAACAGGCACCCTCAGTGTTGCCTCTACCAGGCAATTGAAAGCAGAGTTAGTGCAATGGCAGCCACAGGGAAAAATTCACTTTTAGTCTGGCCTTGCTGTCTCCAGAGGCACTGTTATTATCCAGTCTTTAGAGGGTATAGGAATTTTTAGGGTCAAATGGCACTAAATTCCAGAGCTAGGGAGTTATCTAGAATACCAGGAAGGTACTAACTGCCACAGCAACAACGTTTTTATGGCTGAACTCTGTGTTCCGGGCATCCATCTGCAGCAAACCCAAGGTCAATAATTTCTCTTGAGACTGTTCTTCTAAACCAGCTTTATGCCATAATTGATTGAAAAGGACTGTTTGCATAACAAAAACTCATAAAATAGCTATAATTCAAGGTTAGTCATAAATCAAAAGTGATTTCACAAGGCTGGGGAGATGGCTAAAAAGCTAGAGCATGGGATTTGCATGTGGGAGGCCAGAGTTTCATCTGCAGCACCGTGTGATTCCCAAGTCTTGGCTAGGAATCATCCCAGAGTAGCCCACATCCCAAAGTAGTCTGCCAGCACTGCTAGATGTGGCCCCCGACCTCCCAAAAGTTACTGCACGATAAGCAAGAATGAGCACTTTATCTCTCTATAGTATTTTACAACCCGCTGAGTTCTGTTTTATATTTATAGAGTCAACTCCAGTTGTCTCACCTGAGAATTTTCCAGTGTGGTCCTAGTTTTGGCTCCTCTGTTCTGGTGGCTCTCCCATTGGTATTGGTTGCTGCTTAGCTTTTACATATAGGTTTGGGGTTCTGGAAACTGGATAGTGGCTCCTGTGCCCACCTTTCCTGTGAGGAGCAGAGAACAAGTCACCTGATGCTCTTCCCCCAGGTTGTCACCCTCATCACTTAAGTACCGGCACTGAAGTTCTCAAACTCATCCCAAGGAAGGAAGCCCTGGAACCCAACATTAACTTCAAGATTTGACATAAATTCATGTTCTTCTTTATGTTATTATTTAAATGGGAAATGCTTTAAAAGGTAAATATGATTTTCCTATGCTAGTGTTGATCTAAAAATATTCACCACATGTATGTGGCTCTATCATATTCCCCCCCCCCAACTTTTCGTTAAAATTTAGGGCTACACCTGACAATGCTCAGAGGTTTCTTCTGACTTTGCAGTCAAAAATTATTCCTGGTGGTGCTCCGGAGACCATATGGGGATGCAAGGGAATCGACCCGGGTTAGCTACATTCAAGGTATACACCTTACCTGCTGTACTATCACTCTGGCCCCTTCATATTTTGAGTCTTTTAACTAACTCTTCTCAGGGTTTTGTCCTCACTGGCCAGTTCTTTGACCTCAGAGTTTCTAAATCAAATAATAAATAAGTGGCAGTGACACCATTGCTAATCTCTCCTTGAAAAACTTCCTTCTCATGGCTCCCTGAACCCCTTCCCAGCCTGGTTTCCCCCTACTTTATTGGCCCTACAACCCTGGTGGATGACTCCTCCCTGGATGGGTGCAAGGGAGGTTACACTCTAAAAGCCAGCTTCCCCAGTTCCTGTGGGCTGCCATTTTGGTCTTTCTGCCCTTGGTCTTCCCTCCCGCCTCCAGGCCTCTCCAAATAGAAACGGCATTGGTACAAATCATTCCTTTCCAGCTCTGGGACCCTCTGTGGGCAGGATAGTTGAAGATGGGTCTGATTCCTTATTCTGTTACGAGACTCCATCTGCATGAGTCAAATTGGAATGGCAGCCACTCCAATCTCAGCTATCTATGCTGACCATTACATGGTCTAAGGCAGTGGCTCTCAACTTTCCTTCCCAGCCCCAGCAGATATTTGGGATAGAGAAGCGACACTGGCCTATAGGGAGAACAGAACCATGCTGCTATGCCTCGACACTGCTCAGGACCGCCCTACCACAGAGCCTTTTGGCTTCAACTGTCCGTAGAGCAGAGGCTGAAGCATTCTTCTCTACAGCAGGTGCTGGGCTGAAACCACTCTCAAAGTGTCATTGGCATGATTCCTGGTGCCATTATTTTCATCTGTAGCTGCTCCTCTATCAGAGCAATGTATGTGTTTTCTGTTACTTCCAGAAAGACAACTTTTAGGTTTTGAGCTGTGATCCAAGACTGCTACTCAGTGGCATAAACATTGATGGGCAGCCGAGCTTGTATTGACTAGGTGGACAACATGATTAGGTGAAAAAGACCAAAGAAAAAACAATTTCTATACCTCAATTAGCAGTTCAATTAGGAAAATGACATACATATTATAAACATTATAATAACAACCTACCTCTACATGTAACTGTGAATCCTCCCTACAAATCAGGTATGTGATATGCCCCCTTTAGAGAGAAGCAGCTTAGGTTCACAGAAGTTAAGTGATGGGACCGAGATGTGAACCCAGTTATTTTGCAGTCCCAAGTATCAAACCCAGTGTCTTAGGTGTGCAAGGCAATCACTCTACGCTGAGTCACATCCCAGCCAAACACAGGTGTTTGGACTGTATCAGATTCCTCCTTTCTCCCCATCCTTAGTGCTAAGCAACCTCGACCAGGTTCTTGAATCAAACCAGCTAGGGCCCATTTAATAGCACCAAAACAAAACACAAATGTGTCAAAAGAGTCAACATTTTGAGGTCCTAAGTTAATAATTGTCCATAATTTTTTAAAGTAAATTTCAAATTTGATTTAATCATGACAAACCTTAGAGAAGAAACACAGACTCATGGCACAGTGACTTCTAGTCCTGGGGCCCATCCCCAACTTTTAAAGTCAGCATTTCACTAAAACCAAATGTGAGGATGATTTAATTAAACAGCCAGACTGGTGATTCCTGGCTGTGTGAACACATTCTCAAAATACGGTTCTAATCTTGTTGCCCCAAAACACACCTTCACACTCTCACACCTCTCTCTCTCTCCACTCCTCTCTCTTTCTCCTTCCATCTCTCCCTCCCTCCGCTGCCCCCCACTTCTTCCATTCTTCCAAGGGTCATCTCTTCACTGGGATCTCTCTTTTCCTTCCCTGCTTCTTGAAGCAGGTCAGCACATGAAAGGAGAGTAAGTGTTCCAGCAACTCCATTAGGAAAGCCTCCTGGCGGAGCAGGGCAAGTGAGGAGAAAGTTGAGGAGGGGAAAGCCACATTCTGAAACGCACTCGTGTTTTACATCAAAAACAGCCTCCTTTTTGTTTTGTTGAAAGAGAACAGCCAAGTGGTGAGTTAGAGCAAAGTGTCTCCACGGCGGCTCCTCGGTGCTTCTCTGAGCACAGACAGTCGTGTAAGCAGGAACATCTGGCCAGGCTCGAGCCCACTTTGAAATCCGAACATACAATAACAGTGCTTACTCAAACATCATTTGTGTTTGAAGAATGGCAGGAGTGAGAGTCCGGGAGGGGCTTTTGTCTCGAAGGTTTGGAAGTTGGCAGAGACCTGCTGACAGTCTGGGTAATCAACTCTGAGGAGGGCTGACGGGTGAAGTGGGGATGAGGGCTTGGCGGAGATGCAGAGCAAGGTCGAGCTGTTTGGTTATGGTCACCTGGGGCCATTTTTCCTTCTCTTCTCTGTCCAGCAGACCTAAGGTATATGTGTCCTGCCTGGAGATAGAACTCAGGGGTAAAGGTGCAATCTTTGATGGAGTTGACCCAGGTTAGTGTCTAAGCAACACATCTTCAGTCTCTGCACTCGTTGGCAGAGAATCCCTGGGAGGGAGCCTTGGCCTCCTGAGAACCCGTTGGGAGACTCCCACACCCCATCAATGTATTACTGTGTCACTGTCATCCCGTTGCTCATCGATTTGCTCGAGTGGGCACCAGTAATGTCTCCATTGTGACACTTGTTGTTACTGTTTTTAGCATATCGAATACCCCCACCCCATAAGTCAATAAAATAAAGCCTACACTCCCAAGGCAGAGGGCTGCTCTACCAGCAGGAAGTTGGAGTTGGGTGATGCCTAGTGGGTCTCTGCTTTGCAGGCAGAGGTCTTACAAAGACTGAGTGGCCAGCTCTGTGTGCACCTGGTTCTGAGCCCTCTGCTGTCCTCTTTGTGAGGTCAGGGAGTCGAACAGCACCTATCAGGGTTCATGCAGGTGCTTCCAGGCGTCTTTATGTTTCTGGAGGGATGCAGGGCTCTGAAACTCGACAGAAGCGAACTTAGCAGACTCTGCTCTGCTCTTCTCCATCCACCACAACCGCTAGGCTGTGCCTGCGCCTGCCTGCCTCTCACGTGACCAGATGGCCATGCATGTGTGAGACCCTGGGTTCTATCCCCAGCACCACACACACTCAAAAAATATCAGAAAATGCAGATGTGATGACCACAAGTCTTGGTTGGTGCTTAGGTTTTTGTTTTCTTCCTTCCTTTTGATATTGTTGTCACTGCTATTATCGTGGAGTCCAGGGATTGCACACTTGGTAGGGTGTGCTGTGGGCTCACACTCAGGGTTACGTCTGCAGTGCTGGGGTGTAGACTTGGAAAGCACATGAGGGGAGGCTGAGGATTGAACGCAGGGCCTCACTCCTGCAGGGCAGACACTGTAGCCCTGAGGCAGAGCCTAGGACTGCCTTCTCCTCTTTCCTTTAAACAGAGGCCATTGGTGGAGATACCTGGGCTTGCAGTACAGGTCTGAGGGTTCTGTGCTCAGGTCCTGCAGTGCTTCGGAGTAATCAAAGAGACAGTAAAGTGAAAATCATCTGCCACACAGGCAGGGTGGGGGGTGGGAGTGGGGGTATACTGGGGTTCTTGGTGGTGGAACATGTGCACTGGTGAAGGGATGGGTGTTTGATCATTATATGACTCAGGCTTAAACCTGAAAGCTTTGTAACGGTTCTCACAGTGATTCAAAAAAAGCATGTGGATTAGTTTAGATCCAGTTGTACAAATCCAGGTAAAGAATGCGCTCACTGCTCTGGGATTTAGTGATTGGAAGTGTAACTGCCGTGAGTGAGCCGTGTCTGTATTTCTGACTTCAGACAAAGGTATTTCAAGGGCGTTTGTTGTAATGTGATTTGAGCCCTGAGAAACAAGGGGGTCTGGGGAGGGAGACCATGGAGCACTGTGGGCTATCTTGCAGGCATGAGTCCACAGCTTTGTTTGTTTGTTTTGTTTGTTTTGCTTTTTGGGTCACACCTGGCGATGCTCAGGGCTTACTCCTAGTTCTCTACTTCGGAATTACTCCTGGTGGTGCTCAAGGAACCATATGGGATGCTGGGAATCAAACCTGGGTTGGCCGCGTGCAAAGCAAATGCCCTACCCGCTGTGCTATCGCTCCAGCCCATGAGTCCACAGCTTTGAGCCCTGGAACCATGCTCCATTAAAGTGTGTGGCTCCAGTGGGCATCACAACCAAGTGTGTGAGCACTGTAGCCATTTTTTTTTGCTGGTTTGTTATTTTATTTATTACAAAGTTTTTCACGATGACTTTTTACAGACATTCAAAAATTCACCACCAATTCCACCATCATTGTACCTTCCCACCACCATTATTTTCAATTTTTTCTGAACATCCCTTAAGCTTGCCCCCATTGCAGGCCTTCAATAATTTATTTTATATTACTTGTTATAAATAATTTGCTAAAAGAATGATCTAAAATGTTTCCTTAGAAGAGAGTAGTATCTTTATTGTTGTATCTCACTGTGGAGCTATTAAATCCATGTATAAGAGATTACCAAGATGTTGCTACAGGTTAAGGCTCCTGTACTTATATTTTGTTAAATGAGACTGGTTGCCTTCTATATCCCATCTAATCTGGCGTGCTACCCCTGGTTTATCAGTGTTGTAGAATGTGAGATGTTGTGCAGCCACAAACGTGGTCTTGCACTCCAGGAAGTCCAAAATTATTAATGGGGTGATACAGCTGGATTTAAATTTTTAACTGGGTACTGCAGCCATGTTTGATCTCTGTCCAGTGCTCAACCAAGGGCATCCCCCTCAACCTCCAAAGGGAGGCATCTAAAAAATATATAAAAACAAATCACAGGACATAACAAATATAATTCTGAGAATCTCTCAGACAAGCCTAGGGGTTTCATAGTGCAATACTCCCTTACATTGTTAAGTTTATCAGCACAAAATTTAATGCTGATTTTCTCTGCTTTTTGGAGGGTTGAGGGTAGGTTTGGGCCGCAAAGTGCTTACTCTTGGCTTTGCACTCAGGAATACTCCTTGCAGTGTGCAAAGGACCCTATGGGATGTCAGTGATCAAACCCAGTCAGCAGTGTGCAGGGCCAACACCCTGCCCGCTGTGTTATCACTTCAGTCTTGGTCTTTCTATGTTTTATGTTGCTCATTCTATGATTTTTTTTAATTTGATTGATCTTTTCTTGAAACTTTCACTGTCAGATTCTGAACTCCAAACATAATACTGCGGTGTTAATATCTTTTTCATTTTAATTGTTATCATTTTAGGGGCATCTCCCAAGTAGTTCTCAGGAAGCCTGGGGCGTCCTTTTCGCTGTTCAATCCAGGTGTCTGAAGATGTGGTGCTGTTTGGGCCCTGCAATGCTGGGGCTCATCTGGGCAGCCTTGGTGGGTCACTGGGGTCTCCAGAGGCTCATCTGAAGATGCCCAGGGTGGGACTGAAGTGACAGTACAGTGGGTAGGGCATTTGCCTTGCACTCAAGAGACCCAGGTTAGATCCCTGGCATCCCGTATGGTCCCCCGAGCACCGTCAGGAGTAATTCCTGAGTTCAGAGCCAGGAGTAACCCCTGAGCATCACTGAGTGTGACCCAAAAAGCAAAAAAAAATATGCTCAGTGAACCATGCAGTGCCAGAGAAAACTGGGTAAGCTACATGCAAGACAAGTGCTGTAACTCCAGTGCTAGATCTCTCGGGCTGTAATTTCTTTCTCGCTTGGGATGGTGGTCTTTCTTTTGGATTACTTGCTAAGTGAAAGTGATCCCACTAAGAAAATGATGGCTGGAGGAATCAGTCGGGATGGGAGATGGTGCTGAAAGTAGATAATGGACCAAACATGATGACCTCTAAGTGTCTGTGTTGCAGGTCATAATGCCCAAAAGTAGAGAGAGAGAGAGAGAGAGAGAGAGAGAGCGATTATGGGGAATATTGTCTGCCATGGAGGCAGGGGGAGGGTGGGAAAGGGGGGTATACCGGGGATATTGGTGGTAGGGAATGTGCATTGGTGGAGGGATGGGTGTTTGATCATTGTGTGATTGTAACCCAAACATGAAAGCTTGTAACTACCTCACAGTGATTCAATAAAGTTAAAAAAAAATTTTTTTTAAAGAAAGTTATGCCAATGGCTGCTTGACACCAGAAATTTTTCTTCATGGAGTTTTTAGACCCAGGACTTAGAATAAAGAGTCTGTGAGCCTGCCTGAATTAGTCAGTGGGAATAAGTCAGTGGGAATTATTGAGCATCACTTGCTGGTAAAGCCAAAAAGGGTCTAGCTCTAGGGAATTGTGAGAAGAAGGAGCTGTAGCAGGTGCAGCCTAACCTGACCTTCCAAGCCATCTCTCAGTAGGACCTTCCATTCAGCCTACTCTAGGTGGTGCCAACTCTGAATGTGAGGCCTTCACTCCATTTGGAAAGCTGTGTGAGCAGGGTTCCTGCATTCATCAGCCACTCATTGGCTCCTCTGCTAATTCTCTAGGTGCAGGACCCCTTGTTGGCCTTAGCTTCAGCACATCCATGGCCTCTGGGGGAGAGTCATTCTCTTGTATTAGTTTGCAAACATGTTTTGAATGTATATAATGTGGTTAACGTTTTAGGGGATATGATTAAAGCATTGACAAGAACAGACTGAGTTTCTGCCTTTGTAACACTTACACAGGCAGCAATGAGCTAGATTTCTCACAGGGTCAGTTTGGTTAAAGAGTATTAACTAGAGGTCTGCTGTATTCATTCATTTACTCAATCACTCGTTCATTCATTTCAGAGGCAGTTAACATTTACCTACTTATATACATTCTGCTATATCTGAGGAACCATGCAGACCAGGGTTTTTTGTTCTTACAACTTAATAGGGAGATTCAGTGATGGACCAAATAATTATGCTCATGAATTACAGACAAAATTGAACTGTCCTTGCTTGACACACATTCTCAGACTTTACAGAAAAAAAAACCCAATCACTGATAGTGTTGAAAACTGATAGTTTTCAACACTCGGGATCTCACAAGTTCCCTTCTCCCTTCTTTTCACTTTTACTCCCATCTTTTTCTTCTCCTCCATCACCCCATTCTCCTCTTCCTCCCTTACACAAATAAGTAAGCTAAAGCCAGAGATATACCACTCACTGAGAGGTACCCAGTAAGAGAGAATCAAGTGGATTGAAGATTCAGGTCTTTCAACTTTTACCCTCAGAGCTTAAACTCTTCACTGAGCTTGAACAAGCTTTATCTTGATTTATTCACAGGTTTTACAGAAAAGCTATTAATGATGCAGGAATAAACAGACTATGAGATGAAAAACAGAAGTGTGACCTAGACACTTACCTTTACTCGTTGATTGACAGTTGATTGGCGTTAGCTAACACCAAAGTCAAACAAAAGTCTGAAAAAAAATTTGGGGCAATGCCTATCTTTGGCTTGGGAATTGCTTATTGAATCTCTGCTTTCGGGAGGCATCTGGGAACCTTGGAAAAGGATCCATTCCCAGAAGTCATCATAACTGTCTGGTCCTGGGTGAGCAAGCTTCCTAAATCTAAGACGTTATTGGTAGTGAATATTCTGGTGGCTTTGCTCCCAGATGACTTCCATGGGCTGCCTCTAGCTCATGTTGTCAATGTGTCCAATGGCTCAGTTCTGTCAACCAGTCTATACATTCACATGGAAATCAATTACCATCCTGAGCAAGAGGTATGGGAGTCTCTGAGTGCTGACCCGTGTACTGGGATAAAGGCAATCAAACATGGGGTCGTCTGGGGTCAAGCCCATGGCTTTGGATAGCCATTTGTCACTTGGAATTGGGCAGGGAACCATAAACACAAGAGACAGTGAGTGAAGTGAACTAATTATACACAACTTTGGCCATAGCTTGGCCTGATCACACAGGGTAAGGCAGAGGCAGTCAGAACACAAAAGCATGTTGAAAAACATAGCTTTTCCCAGCCAGAAATGAGGTGGTCAGTGCTGCAAAGCATGAGTGGCGGTTCGAGCAGCCTAGTCTTTATTTGGAGGCCAGGGAATGTGGAAAGGTTTGGAGAGGCATGGAGGACGATTTCAAGGCTCCCCAACAATTAAGTAAGGCTGTGTTATGTCAACCTGGGGTAACTACCATGACGATTGGAGTCAAAAACAGAAGCCTAAAAAAAGAAATGCTCCTCCACTGACCAGTAACTCCCAGGAATGCAACCCAGAATTCCATGGAGACAAATTGCTGCTGGACAAGTCAATCTGATTGGGGCTAATCTCATTGATTAGAATAAAGACATGGGCCAAATAGGAGACACAAAGATGTGGGTTCAGATGGAGGTTTGTTTTGCACTTCAGGGGATCAAACCCAGGGCCTCGCACATGCAAGGCAAACATAACTGTTGACCTATATTTCCAGCACCTTAGATGTGGGTTCTAATCTCATCTCAACTACTAGAAAGACTGTGATGAGGTTCAAATTAATTTATTTTTCTCAGCATCATTTGTTTTGAACCAGAAGAGAAGAATCACACCTTGTAGGTCTCAGAGATCACTCCTAGCTGTGCTTGGGGACCTCATGTATGGTGCTGGAGATCAAACAGTGTTGGCTGTGTGCAAGGCAAATGCCTTAACCCCTGTACCCTCTCTCTCTGTTCCTGTCTTGTTTGATTTTGATGATACCTGTGGGATTAGTTAAGGATGTATTAAATCTTGCCAATAAGGGAGTGTTATTGGACTCCTTGAATGGTCCTATCACCAACATATTCCCCCACTTCCACATCTCAGTCAGTAGAAATATTTGCCAGAAGTGTGTTCAAAAGACATCAGAGGTGGACTCCGCCACCCCAAGCCCCTATGGCTGACAACCCCGACGCCATGGGAGCAATGACTGTGGGGTGTTGTTAGGCACTATTGTAGCTCTGGGAAGTCACGTGTCCTTTCTCTAATAACCGTTCATTCTTCCTATTTGATTTCCTTTCTTTAGCTCTTGTGTCATCATTCATCATCGCCTTTGTGGTGGTAGGTTCTGTGGTGACCTGTATCACACACACCTGGCTGTGTAACGGCATATCGTTTCCTAGGGATGTGCACTTGATTGTGTGCTCTCACACTTGGTCACAGTGCTCTCCAGGAATGGGATGATCTAGTTGCAGTGGTCATACAAACTTGATGGCCACATACCAGAGACCCACACTTGGTGGCGGCCCCAAGGGTCCCAAGAGCTGGAATGGCAATTGGCCAAGTGTGGGGTAGGGAGATGCTGGGGCTCTAACTCGAGGCCTTTCTCAGCTTGTACTCCCAGAGTAGGTTGTCGGGAGCTGAGGGAATTTCTCCCCTTGGCCTTCCCTATATCCATCTACCTTCATTAAGCTGAGGGCTGGTATATGCCGCCCAACCCAGGACGACTGAGCTGGCATGACTTTCTAACTTTGGGGAGTGCACGATGCTCCGAGGCTCCGAGGAAAGGCCTCATTAACTGAGGGTGATTTCACCAGCAGAGGATTGACTGGTGGTAACTGTTCACATTGGCACTAGCAGGTGGGACACCTCCTGGGTAACTGTTTGTTTTTTGGGTCACAACAATCAGTGCTCAAGGCTTACTTCTGCTTTGCACTCAGGGGTCACTCCTGGTGGAACCTTATGGCATGCTGGGGATTAAACCCAGGTCAGCCATTTGCAAGGCAAGGCCCCCCGCCCACTGTACTATCCTTCTTGTCCCCTGGGTAAGTTGTAACTTGTTTGTCACTGCATGGAGCACAGAGCCAAGGCCTCATTCCCCTTGGGTGAGCTTTGCCTCCTCCTCCCAGACAAAATAAATAAGGGTCAAATGGCTAGAGCTGACCCCTAACACCCATGTCACAGCATCCTGGTGCTGATTTTCTTTGATCCTATTCACACTGTGAAGTGGTATGTGTTTCATTCTGCGAAGTTCCTGCTTGTGACTCAGAGTTTTTCATGCGTGTGCACTTGCACACGCACTGCCAGGACTGCACCTAGGTGGCGTGCATGCCAGGCCTGTCTGCCACAGGGCTTCATCCCTGGCCCTTCCTGTTTTGCTTTTTAAAACAGATTCCTCTCTAGAACAATCAGGTTCTCAAAGTTTTTCTTAAGAAGTCATAATTACTCGTTTTCAAATGATGCCTGATGGTCAAATAAAATTCTTCATAGCTCGCCAATGGCAACTTATCTTTTTCTCATTAAAACACTGAACTAGACACCTCAATGATCATTGACTCTTTTTTTACAGGAGCATGAAAGTGCACAGAGAAGCTGTGCTGCTTTTCCAAGTGTTTACTAGAGGGAGACCTTGAGTTCTGGTGGCCTATCATTGGGTTGCCTCTTTCCTGGGGGGCATTCTGCAGCCCCTTGGTCTCATGGCTGTGAAATGTAAAATCAATCTTGATGTTCTACTCATGGTTTGGATTGTGCTGGATAGAGCGGGGAGTTGCTGTTGTTCATTTCTATGTTCTGGTAGCTGCATGACTGTCAGTGTTGGATTGATTTTAGGTTTCAGTCTTTCCCAGACCTGCTGGTTCAGAGTTCCCCTAATTTGCTCAGATGATGTCAGAAAATTCATAGAAGCAAGCAGATTAAGACAGGGTGAGGAGATGGTCAATATCTTTGAGCTAAACATGATATTTAAGACACTGTCCCTGTCTGTGAGTCCAAGATTAGATAGATACCTTGATCACTGTCATTATTTCAGATGTTTGTTTGCTTAGCATGGAAATGGACTCTGGCTAATTCATTTCACACAAGCATACATGTACCTGCACATAGAGGGTAGAGGAAAGATCTTGGAAGTATTCTGGATGACTCAGAAAGAAATGGAAGGAGGTTTCAATATCAGGACTGAGGAATTTTGGGGGTCTTTCTTCCATCTTTACCATTTTTATTGAGGTACTGTGATTTACACTACTTTAATTATACTTTTCATGCACCAAATATCACACCCACTACCAAAGAAATTGCTTCCTTCCACCAATGTTCCAAGGACCCCTCTCATAATCCCTAGCCCCCAGGAAGTTCAGTTCTACTGTAGATAAAAATATGATGCCTTTAACCATTTGTCGTTTCCTTATTTTAACCACTTGTTGTTTCTTCATATCCCACAAATATGAGAGAACTTTATTTTGAATTTCCTTATAACCAAGCAATTTCACTGCTGAGGTATCTATTCTGAGTACACATAAACATTCATTTGAAAAATTGTTTATGTGCCGAAGTTCACAGCTAAGATCTGGAAAACCCAAGTCCCAACAACAAATAAGTGGGTAAAGTACTTGTGGTATATAGAAACAGTTGAATATTATTCAGCTTTAAGAAAACAAAATATAATGTATTTTGCAACAAGGGTGGAGCTGAGCAAAGTTAGAAGGAGAAAGGCAAATACTGGATGATCTCACTCATATGTGTTCTATAAAAAACATAACCAGAGAATGATAATTACCAAGAAAAGAATACTTAGGCTGTCAACAGAACTGAAGTTACCAAGCATGGGGGAGGGAGTCGGAAGGAGCTTTTGGAAACATAAACATTTACATTCTTGAAAACCATTCTTTCTGTAATAAAAAATAAAGAGAAGCTCACTAAAATCTAGGATCTTCTATTTAATTGATCACCACTCCTCAAATTGCTATGTTTTGGGGTTATTATGCATATTCCCAGAATGGTATCTTTAAATAATTTAAGGAAACTATTCATCATATTATTTTTGAGAAGGGGAAGGGAATAAGCAAGAAAATGGGAAAAGTAGCAGCAAAAAAATCAGGAAGGCAGTTTGCTTCTGTGGAGCAGTTCCTCTGGTAGAATAAGAGTAATGCATGTTCATCTTGGAGTGTTTAGAGCATTTAGTGTTTTCCTTAGCCTGGCATTCCTTCTCTTAATCCCTTGACAAACAGCAGTCACAATTCACTCAGTAGGTAAATAGGATCCTGTTCTCATTTTGGCTGTTCTTCCACTGACACCCACAGCTACATCATATTTTCTCCAACCATCCTACGAAAGTCCCCATGTTATTTAGCTCTCTGTCAACACCAGTGGAAAGAGAATCACCAATGACAAATAGGTCATTATTATCGGTCTTGTCAAACCCTGGTCCCCATTGAGTTGCTTCACATGTGCTCATTTTGCAAAACTAGTTTAGCAGATACAGCAGGGTGTGTGGGATGCTGGGGGCAGGCTAGGTTGGGTGTTGGGTGATCTTTAATACTACCTGGAGATTATCTCAGAGATTCCTCTAGTGCCAAAGCCCTAGGGGGTGTGACCACCACCAAGTTACCTCTTAAATTAAGCTACTTAGGGAAACATCTGTGAATTCATTTATTGATTCGAAAGAGATTTATTAAGTGTCAACTGTGTGCCAGGTGTTGTTCTAGAAGTTGCAGTGAACAACTGAAATCCCCCCTCTTGTTAATTACCGTGTGTGTGTGTGTGTGTGTGTGTGTGTAAAGGGTCTTCAGTATCTTAGGAGTCACAGATTCAAATGCTTCATAAAGATGAAGGTTGTGCTGTGTGTTAGCATCACAAAAGCACAAGATGTAATGGAACTGGCAAAAATGAGCAAAACTCAGTGAAAGCAATGGCATGTCAGTTAGCAGAGGGACAGGGGCAGGAGAGTGGGAGGAATGGGTTCAGGAGTCTCTTGATGGTGGGTTTACAGTGGGACTTTAGTGGTGGGAGTCGTAGTGCTCTACATATAGAGAGGTGTGGAGTAAATCCTGAAAATTCACAATACTGTAAACCAATGATAAATAATAATAATAATGCAGTATGAAACAATTATGCAAAAAAATAAAAAGAGCTGGGGCACTTGCCTTGCATCCTGCTCACCTGGTTCCATCCTTGACACTGCATGTACTCCCTGGCCCTTGCCCTCCCCAGGGCAAGGAGCTAGGAATAGACCCTGAATATCACTGGGTGTGGTCCAAAAACCTAATGGAAGACTTCTTGGCTGTAAGAAAAGATGAAATCATGCAATTTGCTGCTCTGTGGATAGATCTGCAGCGTGTCGTGCTGAGTGAAGTCACTCAGAAGGAAAGGGACAGACACAAAATGACCTCTCACATGTGGGATATAAAGAGATAGACTAGAAGATGAATGACAAGTGGCCAAAAGGGAATAGAAACTCAGAGCTGGTCTTTAGTAGGAAGCTGGCCACAGGGGATGGGAAGGGATTGGGGTGGGGTGTGGAGGGGGCCCTGGACAGTGGTAAAGTGGTCACTCTGCTGCAGGGCGTGGTGCTGGAATGTGTTATGCATGAAAAGCTAAGTAGCAGTCTTGCAAACCACAGAGCCTAAATATATGCATACACACATAACACATGCACATGCACACAAACATATATTATTGCCATTGGCAGTGGGAGGTGGACACTGGTGCTGGATTTGGTATTGAAACATTGTATCATTGTATGCCTAAAACGATTAAGGCAAAAAATACAGATCTTACCTAAAAAACATTAAAAAAAACCCTAAAAAATATGAAAGAGGGAAATAAAGAATGAAAGAAATAAGGAAATAAACCATAATCATTAAAGAGAATTGGATTTGAGATTATCTGAGCAGTGGGGGCAGAGAAGTCTCTAATGACCTTCCAGTCTGGGGTGATCCTCAAAACTTTGGGGTTTCCCCCTCACCACCTCCCTAGGAGGCCTGCTTGGCCCTGTCACATGGAAACCTCAGGATTCTCAGTGGCCAGGAAAGACAGTCCCTCCAGGATCTCTCGTCAAGTTTCTGCATATATGGGCCAAAGTGAGTCACACAGGTAAGCAGGAGTGCTGGCACACCAGCATGAAAGATGCCAGTGAAAGGGTGTTGGTGCCAAGAGGCCTGACACCCGTGGGACGTTGCTGTTGCTAATGCACAGAAAGTGGAGGAGAGTAAGAACAACTAAATAGTCAGCCTGCCACTCGGTGCAGACAAATCTTCAAAGTGGTATTTTATATGATTGTGCTGTTTTATTTTACTATTTTCATTTAAAAAATTTTAAAAAATTATTTATTTTTAATTGAATAACCCATAGATAACACATTTACAAAGTTGTTAATGATTGGTTTTCAGTCATACAATGTTCCAATACCCATCAGCTCACCAGTGTACATTTCCCACCGGCAATGTTCTTTTTTTTTTTTCTTCCCTTTTTGGGTCACACCCGGTGATACACAGGGGTTACTCCTGGCTCATGCACTCAGTGATTACTCCTGGTGGTGCTCGGGGGACCATGTGGGATGCTGGGAATCGAACCTGGGTCGGCCTCATGCAAGGCAAACGCCCTACCCACTGTGCTATCGCTCCAGCCCCCACCACCAATGTTCTTTAGCCTTCCCACCCCTGCTTCACCCATCATCCCCTGCCTGCCTCAATGGCAGGCACTTTCCTTCTCTTTCTCTCTCTCTCTCTCTTTCTTTTGGGTATTATGGCTTGCATAACAGATACTGAAAAGCATATCCCTTTACCCTACTTTTAACACTCAGTTCTTATCCAGAGTGTGATCATTTCCAATTATTATTGTCATAGTGGTCCTTTCTTTATCCCAACTGCCCTCTCCCTCCCACATACTTATGGCAAGCTTGCACAAGTATGATTTTATTTTTAATAGACTTATTGGGAGATAACGGACATATAAATAACCATTGACGTTAAAAGTATATAACATGGTGCCAGGCAGGAATTTGACCAATGAACCACCCACATATATGAAAGAAAATAACAGTGATCTGATACATATCTATATTGTGAAAACATCCCCAAAGTATTTTAACTCACACATCTCACATGATTACAGTGTTGTTTGTGTGATGAGACATACTATGATCTATTCAGTTTCAAGTACACAGTATAAGATTATTAACTATAAACCCTCTGATGTGCATTAGAGACTCAGGACTTATTTTCTCCCTTGAACCATAGCCTTCTTTTCTTCATCTTATTCACATATGCTGAAAATTATCAACCGACTTTCTGTTTCTGTAAGTTGTCTTTTTAAAAATTTTGGATCCATGCCTGGTGGTGCTCAAGGGTTATTTCTGGCCCTGTGCTCAGGGATCACTCCTAGTGGTACTTGAGAAACTCTATGGGGTATTTGGAATCAAACTGGGATCCACAGCATGAAAAGTAGGAACCCAAGCCCTTTTACTATCTCTCTGACCCTCTTTCTGTCAGTTTGGCTTAGAAAATAAATTCCACTTATGAGTGAGACCATCCAGAGTTTGCCTTTTCTCTCTTTCCTTTCCTTGTTTCACTCAGTGAATGCCTCTCTCCACATTGTCACACATGGCAGGTTTTCCTTCTTACAGCTTCTGAACTGCTAAGTGATGCCAGAAATCTAGAGTTGAAGGTAAATGTTCTTGTTTAAATCATTGTCAGATAATCATCAGCTATAAATTTATAGTCCCTTTTTGCCAGACCCAAATACCACTGTGAGGGGAAATTTACCATGGATTCTCCTATCTGTGACCTCTGTCTGTGGGAGTTGGACTGCGTGGTGAGTGGTGCGTTGGTTCCCAAACATTCAATGTTTCCAAATAGAAGACTGTAAAAGAGATCAGAGATGATTGTCAGATTTTTTTTGCCAACTAAGCACTTTAAAAAAAATAGAATTGATATGTTTATTTATGGTGCTGGGAATTTCACCCAGGGCCTTATGCATACTCTGCTGCTGAGCTGCATCCCTCACTCTACGCACATTTCAAAGTTACAATCATCTATAACCTCTTGTTTTATTTAATATACACATGTATGTAAGAAGGAGACTGAATATTTAGGATGTTATGGGCTCAGAATATGTGACTAGATTCTTACATTAGAATGGGCTCTTATTCTTAAATATTTTTTATTTCTTTGTTCTGAAACACTCTTCCTGATTAGTTTTATCATACACTAATGATTTTGAAATAAACATATGTCTTAATTTCTTTCATCAACATGTATGTTCACAGTGGCCTGTTTTCTTAATGACATTATTATTATTGTTGTTATTATTTGTGGAGGGGGAGAAGCCTCCCAAGTGGTGCCCAGGATGTCTGGGGACCCCACCAGCAATTCTTGGCCAACTGGGCCTGCGATTTAGTGCGAAGACCAGAGGACATGAAACTGCTCAGGCCACCCCAGTAGTGGCAGGGCCACCAACACTGTACCCGGTATTGCTCAGGGACCGTAGGTGCCTAGAATCTAACCCGGGTTAACTGGTGTACTATCTCCTGCCCACACCTTGATATCTTATTAAGCAGCCATTTATTTTATGAAAGATAATAGATCAAAAATCAAGTTAAACGAAAGAAGCTATACATTGTATAATTCCATTTCCACATATTTGGAAAAGACCACGTATAATTTCGTTCCTATGAAATGAGCAGAGTGGGCCAATTTAGAGAGATAGAAAGATGCTCGTTGATTCACAAGACGCTTACTTTGCATGTAAGTTTTTCAGATTTGCAACTTCCTCCTCTCCTTCCTTTCCCTTGGTTGTCTTGTTTGTGTTGCTGTGTTCAGGATTGCACACTTTTAGTTCTCACTGGCAGCCTCACCTATGAAAGGCGGGTGCTCTACCCTGGGCCCCCTCTCCATTATAATATCTTGGGAACTGTGACAAGTCACTTCACCATCCTGTTAGACGTAAGGTCCTTCAAAGAAAGAACACTCATTTCTTCACTACCCCCAGTGCCTGTTACCAGGCTTAGTTGCTGAGTGAATGAAAGCTTTCATCTTTCCACTCAAACCAAAATAGCTACTCCTCCATCACCACTGAGTGCACTTCCTATTTCATTGTTCTTTTTAGTCTTATCATGCTCTAAATTTGTCAGGTTTGTTCATTAGCTTGCTGTCTCCACCATTACCGTGATTGCTGGATAGTAGGGATCACACCTGTCTTTTTGCAGAGTTAGACTGTGCCTGCTTGGAGGAGAGGCCCAAGGAACACATGGTTGTACCAAAGGCTGAACCTCCAATGGGTAACGCCAGCCAAAACTGAACCATGGGGCAGGCAAGCCTGGTGTCGTCAGGCAGAGTACACACTATTCTGGAAAGGCCCTTCATGTCTTCTCCCTAAATCCTGAAACGCAATCAATGGAGGTCTCCCAGTGTTATGCTGGGTCCATGGCAGTCATTCATATTCTATTGTGCTCCTGTAACCCTTCCTTTGGTGACTGATCTAGAGGTGGAGAGTTTTGGAGGGTGGACGCTGCTGACTTGAGCCCTGCACATTCTATGAACTCTATGACATCATTGGTTTAGTTTCTTTCCAACCACCTCCCTTTTCACTGACCATTTGCAATTTTCTGGGACTGTAGCAATGACCCACAGGGTTAAGAGGAAAGTAATGGAGTGTCAGTGAAAGAGCCTGCTCTCCCGGCCGCTGACACCCTGCTCTGCTTCTCCCATTGGCTCGGGGGTGATGTGGTTTATATTAGTGACCTGCAGAAAGTTCATGCCCTCTGGGAAGAGCATGTCCAGGGAATGGCAGAGTGATTAATGGTTTATTTACAGCACCGACATCCAGCCTGTCAGGACCCTTCAGTGGTCTTTGATGTAAAGCACACTGAGAGGTCTTGAGTCGTCCTTATCTGCTCAGAGGAGAGGAATCAGAAATGAAGCCTGGTGGGCGGGAGCTCTGAATACCCAGCTTCAGGGGTCTGAATGGTGAAAACAGACGGGAAGCAGGGATGGGGGTGAGCAGCACCCAGCAGGGGGCTTCAGGGTGCTCAGTTCTCTCTTTCTTCCTTCTTTATATCTTCTTCCTTGGACACCACACCCCTTACCATATCAACTCAAATCCCCAAAGTCACAAAGGCCAATGGGTTCACAAATTATGCACAAATGTTCCCAGGGGCAATGTCACAGATATTTGTATTGATAAAGGCAGGTGGTTAGGCCCTGGTTACGCCTCAGTATCAACCATCATTTCAAGCTCTCTGTCCTCTGGTTGAAGGAGCCATGTTTCTTTAAGAGAACAAAAGACCCCAAATGATTACCAGCGGCCCTAGACAGGGGACAGAGTTTGCAACCAGGCAGCCGACAAGCTGAATCCAGCCCACAGCTGTATTTTGTTTGGCTGCAGAGCACCAAAGAATTTTTTCATAGTGGCCAACATTTAACATTAAGATTTCAAGTTCACATAACAAATTGGGTTTGTGTTTTCTTCTGAAACACAGAGGATCTGGAAATGCCGAGCCTGTGTTCCCTTATAACAAAGAGGCTACCGCAGAGAGGAGGTTGCTTCTCCAGTTGAGGCAAATTTCTTTTTTGTTGTCTCTCCCAAATGATACTGGGAGTCTATGGTCTTTGTCACTTGAGTGGCTCATTTATTTCTGGTCCACTTTGTGCACATTTAGGGTGAGTTATTTAATTGAATATATATGCAACACTGGAATCCGGAGGTATGTATATTTATATATATGTGAAACAAACATATATATTTGTTCTTGGAGAGCCTAGCAAGCTACCGAGAGTATCCCGCCCACAGGGAAGAGCCTGGCAAGCTCCCCGTAGCATATTTGATATGCCAAAGACAGTAACAATAACAGGTCTCATTCCTCTGACCCTGAAAGAACCTCCAATCATTGGGAAAAACAAGTAAGGAGAGGCTGCTAAAATCTTAGGGCTGGGACAGTTGGAGATGTTACTAGCGCCTGCTCGAGTAAATCGATGAACAACAGGATGACAGTGATACACTGATACAGTGATTTAATTTAGATTCTTTGAATTTTAGTGTTTTCCTTAATTTAGTAGGGCTGTTGTGAGGCTTATAAGACATATCTCTAGGAGAGGACTTATCCTAGGGCCTGCCATATAGGAATGATCAATAAGTTATAGTCTTTGTCTTCAAATAAGGTATAGTCTTTGTCTTTGTATAGACAAGAATTCCATACTATCACTCTAAATCCCTTAGATGGTTCAGAGGGTTTGGTTTTAAAGCTGTCACTTGAATGTATGCTTTGAGAAAGTTTTTCTCTTGATTTATGGATGAAGACTCATCTGAGGTCAGCAGTTTTCCAAAGGAGTCTATGCTTTAGAGTTTTGAAGAATTGATGAGAATACTAAATTCAGAGAGATTCCACCTTCAGAGGCAAGGATTTAGGATGACCGAATGCTTATCTCTCCAGGACAGACTGGTACAGGACTAACCAGGAAAGCTAAGAATGAAAAGAGACAAAAGCCGAAAAAAATTCTGCCTCAGAAGAGCCTGTGAAGCTGGTCTCCAGCCCTTTTAGGACTGTCGCTCCTCCGTCTCCTGTGGAAAACTTGAAGCAAGGGGCACCAGCAGTTGGTCTAATGAGTCATGACCTATAACGAGACACAGTGGCCTCAAACACGTGATTCTACCAGACGTGCTCTTCATTTTCCTTATTTTGTAATTCCTCTTGTGGTTCTTCCCGGACCGTCATCTGCAGCGCTGGAATCCGGAGGTAGTGGTGTTGGGGACAATCTGATGGAAAACTACCAATAATCCTGACTATAACCATGAAACTCCTCTAAGATGCAAGGAACAGGCTGGTTCGGTTAGAATCAGATCTACATCAAAAACATGGTCAGTGCTGGTGGTAGTTTTTTTGTGTGCATGTTGGTGTGCTCGGGATTGAAACCAGGGTCTCACACATACAAGGCGTGTTTTTTACCCCTGAGCTACTTTACCAACTCTTAATAATTTTTTCCCATGTTATTTTATGACTAGAAAGTGTCTTGACCTTCTGAAATGTAGCTTTCCAGATGCTATTCCACATCATAGCTGCTGAAGGGCTCCAATCTGTGGAAGTTAGAATGCTTTTACCTGCAGGCAATGGACAGATAAAGGGATGTTGTTACCATACCAACCAAGAGGTATAGAATAGATTCAATTCTTTTCTATAAGGCTCGAGTTCTCTCCACCTCCCCACCCCCAGTGATTATTTTTCTCAGTGGCATCCAGAGGAAATACCTAGTCTAAAACTCCAGGAATAGAAAATAAAATATTATAACACTAAGCTCCACTCTATGTCACAGATTAAAATATCAAGTTGAGAAGTAACTGATAGGTAATGGGAGAATTAAATACCTGACCCCCTTCCCATTTTAGATGGGAGAAAAAAGGACTCACTGAAAGATTACGTCAGCAGGTGAGAACACCATTAAGTTTGTATAACTGTCAAAGGCAGACTCATAGATTGGTGAGTGTATTGGGAGCAGGATGTCACCTGAATTAAACAAGAGTGCAATGACTTGTTCTGTGTTGGGGGTTTCATAACTGGCATCTGCAGGAGTGAGTTGCTTTAATATGTTAGATCCTTTCCTAGGGAAAGCCAGTGGTGGTGGCGTTTGATGGTGCTATGGCAGTTAGACTTAGCTGCATTTGCTGAAGCAACTGCAGAAGATACAAAACAAATCCCCGGAGAGGGTAAGGGGAATAATAGGCGAGGATCTAGCTGATATCTCTCAAGTTTTCAGTCTGAACCAGGTGGTGTCAGGCTGTGCAAAACCTGTGACACCTGCACTGGACTTGCAGCCTTCAGGTCGGGGACAACAAGGTTCTGGAGTTCACAATGGCCTGGACTTTTGTAGTTCTAACACAGCAATACGAGGACCACAGTAGAAGAGGAAGGACAGAGAAGGCAGCAAGCAGGGCAGAATAGAGCCCTCTTTGGCATGGGCAGGACCAGACATCTGCTGCAGCCACCTCGTTGCCAAACAGAGTCTGTCTCCATGGGGCAGTGGGTGAGCAGAAAGAAAGGTCCTTGGAGGCTCGTCTTTCCCAGACAAAAGCAATAGCACAATAGCACAATAGCACAGGGGTGAGGACTCATGTTATGCCTGTGTGGGACCCTGGTTTGATACCTGGCTCGGCAGGTCTCCTGATCACTGCTGGGCATACCTAGGCACACCAGGCAATGCTGGCATGGACATGATGCCTCTTTGCTTAAGCACCATTGGCATGACCCAGCAGTCCCTGGTCCAAGATTTGAACTGCCCATCTCTATTAGTTGAGTATCACCAGGAGTAGCCCTCAGGACCCTCATCATTGTTTGGAACCCCAGTGAAGATGAGATCTTTGGAGCCCCACCTTCCTCCTGAGTGGTGGGACATAGAGAGGCATGAGCCCAGGAGTACACAGCCATACTGAGAGGTCCTCAGTTCCTTCATATGCCTCTGCTCCTCCACCTGCCATGTGCCCCGTGTGCCCAGGGGCAGTCAGCTAGAACTGGGGGCCCTGGTCTTCTCTTATCCTGGAACTGAGAATGTCAGTCACTTTGGGTATCATCAGAGGTTGGGAGGCATCTTCGTTCTTTTATAATTTTTTAAATTAATTTTCATAAGGTTGCTCACATTAATTGATTACATTCAATATTTTTTTCTTTTCTTTTTGGGTCACACCTGGCAATGCACAGGGGTTACTTCTGGCTTTGCCCTCGGGAATTACTCCTGATGGTGCTCAGGGGACCATAAGGGATGCTGGGAATCGAACCTGAGGTGGCCATGTGCGAGGCAAATGCCCTACCCACTGTACTATCCAGACCCTACATTCAATATTTCAACACCAATCCCACCACCATTAAACCTTCCCACCTCCATTATTTTGAATTTTCTCACCACCCTTCAAGCCTGCCTGCCAGAGGCAGATTCTAGATGATTTGTTTTCTATTGCTTATTATGAATATCATGAGAGGTTGCACAGCCGCGAAAGTGGCCATGTACTCCTGGAATTCTAAAATTGTAAATGATTGGGGTCCAGAGACATCTCTGTAGGGAGCTAATCCATTTTGAGATTCATTTGTGAGTCTCTGGATCAAGGTCGTTGACACGCTTACAAATCACCCAGAGGCAGTTCATGAGTGTGACAGCCAGGACTCCGAAGGGGTGGGGGGGAGGGGAGGGACAGCCCATCCCCACCACCACCATGTGGCCTGGAGTTTTCAGTCCCTGGTCCTTGTGCCTAAGTTTTTATTCTGGAAGTTTGTGGCTACCTGGGGCTCATCTGGAGTAGGCAGAGAGGGGACACCTGCTCCATCTGAGGTGCCCAGGTGAAATGGGCTTGGAATGGGCTCCAGAGAAATCTCCAGTGAGCTGCTGCTTCCGGGATTCACTTCTGAGTATCTGTGGGAGGAGGTATCTTCTTTGATACAAAAGCTCATAGTGGCAAAGCTTGTAACTATTTCATGGTTATTCAATAAAATAAAATTTAAAAAAAAGCTCATAGTGGCAACTTCTGGGGATCAGTGCACACCAGAGGCAAGGGGAAGAAGTGGGGTTAGTCAGAGTTGCAGGGGAGAAGGGGGCCACCCGATGGAAGGAAACCACAGCCAACTCTAGGAATTTCTGAAGCCAGAAGGTGTCTCCAGGCTGTCCTGTGTGGGGATGAGGTCAGGTCTTGTCACCTCCCACAACAAGCAGACACCGCCCACAAGAGGGAGAGACTCGGGGGTTCCTCCAGGGCCTGCCTCTGACATTTAAAAGGCCACCGGTACTGGTTTATCAATTCCTCGCCTACATCCCAGGGAGACGCAGGGCTCTCTGGGCTCACCGGGGCACCACAGAGCCTCATATGCTGGCTTCACGGGCTCCCCGGACTGTCGGGACCGAGCATATGAGTCCATCCTCTCCTGCGCCTACGCCCAGAGTTGACACCCCCTGGGTGTCACTAAAAAATGTAGTTAAATCTCAATGCTGCCATTTGCTGTGGGCATGTTTGCAGGAGTTCCTTCTGCTGTTTCACTCCCCAGAGTATTAGAATCCCGGAAGTTGGGGGTGTAGGGGTGAGAGAAACATCTGGATTTGCTGTTTCCGGCCAAGGCCTCCGGAACCACACCGACACCTTCTCAGTGGGCAGTGGTGCAGCGCTGGGCTGAGCAGGAGAGGCAGCTGCGGGCACGGTGAGGTCCCCATCCTGTGGTGTTCTATCGTATCCCCCCACCCCCAAGACTAGCTCTCATCTCTTCACTCAGCATCCCTGGGGTAAGCCTCCAGCCCAGCAACTTTGAGCTGGTCGTGCTGGAGGAGGGACATCTGTGTCTGTATGCGACTCTTCACCGGCGTTTGCCAGCCCAGTGGTACACATGGTGCTCCACATGACTTTGCTCCAAGCCTCAGGAGCCCCGAGTTCAAGGCCAAACACGGACAGTCTCCTGTGGACCGCCACTGCACATTTCTGGGCGAGGAGATGCTTGGTGAAACGTGCTTCCTAGCTTCGGTGCTCTGGCACGTGCTCATCCTTTGCCTGGGGGTCTGTTCCCCTTATAGCCACCTTGGCTCTCCTCAGTGTTCAAGCCCCGACGTCAACGTCTCTTCCCTGGGTGTTTTCCCTAAATGCTCAATGCAGTTGGGTGGTTCCTCTGCTTGTCCCTGGGCACCGTGAGTGGCTTCTTCCATCTGCCTGTTTTTCCTACCGTCCTGGAAGTTCCCTGCTTTCTGGAACCATCTTGGTGTCCCCGGGGATTACAGAGGGTCCGAATTAGGGAAACACTCTCAAGTTTGCTTAGGTAGTCAGCAGACCCACAGCATGGAATGCTGAAATCTAGCCGGCTCTGGCTGCTCTGGGGAGCACTGATTCCCCTTTGGGCATGAGAGTGAGGAGTTCCAGAGAAGAGATGCAAATTATCCATAAGCACAGGGCCACTCATTGTTAGAAATTTGAGTCACCACTTGGCACTTCCTCACAGTCTGAGGAGGGCTACTTAAAAATAAAAAAAGAAGTAGGAAACAACCTGTGTTTGCTCAGATGTGGGAAATTAAACCTTTGGGCATTATTGGTGGGAATAAGAGGATGCAGCTAGGATGGAGCCAACAGAATTGCCCATGGTCATGCAATCCCACTTGCCCCAAAGAACAGAAAGTGGCAAATCAGACATGTTTGCACATTGAACTTCTACTCAAATCCTAGTAGAGAGGGGGAGAGAAATAGGAGAGAGAATAGGACAAAATCATATCTGAAGAGATAATGATTTCAAACATATGTAAAATGATGAAAGACACTTTTCCAAATCAAAAAGAATATAAAATCTAGATACAGCATAATAAAACTGCTGAAATTAAAAACAAAAAAGAAAATCTGCCCAAACTGGGTGAATCACACTTTAGTTTCAAAGGAGTGAAAATTAATCTGATAATTGACTTCAAGATAATGAAAAGACATCTTTATAATTCTACAATAAAATCTATCATCTCATGCTGGAACTCTAGCGCAAAATTATTTTTCAATAATCAATAAAGATACTTTAAACAATAGAAAACAAAAATGTCTGCAGAAAATCTGCTATTAAAGAAACCCTAAAACGAATTCTGAAGGCAAAAGAAAATGATCCCAGAGGAAAGCCAAGAATTTCAAGAAATAGAATAGCAAAAGTGCTACTATCCAAATGTGGCTAAATATGAGTGAACATTGTCTAAATATTATGTTCTATGCATAGAATTTAAATATGTAACAATATTTATGCAAAAGTTGGGAAGGTTATAAATGGGAAAATTTTATCTTTACACTAATAGGGGCAAATAGTAATTTAGGTAGGTTGAGAACACATTTTTGACCTGTAGTCACCACTAGATGAGTAGTCAAATGTGTATATCTAGCAAACAAAGAAAAAAATTGAATAATAAATATGTGATTAATGAAAGCAAGGCAGAAAAGAGAAAAATAAGCATGTCAGATGTAAAATAAATGGAAAGATAGTAAATAAAATTTCAATATACTATCAACTTTTTTTATGCAATAGATGTAAACTAAATGGCATTGTTGGGGCTGGAGCAATAGCACAGTGGGTAGGGCATTTGCCTTGCACGCGGCCGACCCAGGTTCAATTCCCAGCATCTCATATGGTCCCCCAAGCACTGCCAGGGGTGATTCCTGAGTGCATAAGCAGGGAGTAACCCCTGTGCATCACCGGGTGTGATGCAAAAAAGAAAAAACAAAAACAAAATAAACTAAATGGCATTGTTTTATTAGTGATAATGCCAGAAAGTGGCAGTTTGTTTGATGTTGGAAATATTGTGATTCATATCTTACACTAGAAAATATTTTTGTGTGTATATTTCTCTTATTGTTGTTTTGGGGCTACCCCTGGATATTGTCAGGACTTACTTTTAGCTCTGCACTAAGGAATCACTCCTGGCACGGCTCAGAGGATCACATGTAATGCCAGGAACCTAACCCTGGTTGCTCATGTGAAGACAAGTGCCTTGTCCTCTGTACAATCTCTCAGACGCAAACACAGTTTTAAAAAACTGCTCCTGTCCTCATGACCTTAACATGAATTCTACAATTTAAGAAACAAGATTAGAAGAGTATTAATAATATATTAGTAGTATATAATATAATGGAATAATAATTATTTTTACTGTCACTGGCTACAATAACCAAAATATCAGATGAAAAAAATTTTTTGAATCACTGTGAGCTACCATTACAAAGCTTTCATGTTTGAGTTTCAGTCATACAATGATAGAACACCCATCCCTCCACTAGTGCACATTTTCCACCACCAATGTCCCCAGTATGCCCCCCATCCCACCCCTCCCCCTGCCTCTATGGCAGATAATTTCCCTCTTACTCTCTTTCTACTTGTGGGTATTATGTTTTGCAATAGAAATAATGAGAGTTCATTATGTTTGGTCCTTTATCTACTTTTAGCACACATCTCCGATCCCAAGTGATCCCTTCAACCATTACTGTCTTAGTGATCCCTTCTCTATCCCAGCTGCCTTCTTCCCTAGCTCATAAGGCAATCTCCCAACCATGAAGCAATCTTCCTGGCCCTTGTCTCTACTGTCCTTGGGTGTTAGTCTCATATTATGATATTTATATTCCACAAATGAGTGCAGTCATTTTATGTCAGACGAAAATTGAGTTCAGACAAGGATTGGCTAATTTGAAAGCCTTAATGAAAAGGAATGTAAGGAATTTAGATATTAGAATACTAAAAGATTAAAAAGGTTATTTGCTTTTAGACCTCAAACAGAAGGAAGAGAAGCACCTTGAATAAAACAGTTCATTGAATTCTGACTTACAACAAAGATCAGATATATTTATTCATGTATAAAAATATACAGGTATGGTTTTTATATCCATGTTGGAAAATCTGAGCTGAATTAATTGCCATTAAATTGAGAATGAGACAAGAGTGCAGAGAAATATACCGGTCTTGATGATATAAGACATAACAGGGAACTGTTAGACGCAGATACTTGGGGACTATACCATATTTTTAATGGAAGTTTTATGATTGGAGAAAACATAACTACAGAGTCTTTTCCTATTAGAGAAATAGAAAGGTCTTTTCCTATTTAAGGCTTAAAACAACATTTGAAATCCCCAAACAAAAACTACAGGAACTAGCTTTGATAGCTGGGCAGCCTCTAAAAGAACATATTTTCTAACACCAACTTCAGATATAGCCAAGGATATCATGATGGACAAGGGAGATTTGTCCCATGTGGACACAGAGCACATGAGAACAATAGACCTTTTCTTCTCTTCCTTTTAGATAGAAATATCAGGCTCGAGTGGACAAATCTTTCTTACTTTCAGAGGAAATAGCTTCATAGTACTGAACAACTCAGGTTTTGCAGAGTTCTCTTGATGCTATAATTATCTTGAGTATTCTTTATTTCCTATTTGTGAAGTTTCATTGCGGCTATCTTATCCTTACTCCCAACTATAGCGTTGTGTGTGTGCGTGTGTGTGTGTGTGAGAGAGAGAGAGAGAGAGAGAGAGAGAAAGAGAGAGAGAGAGAGAGAGATGGGGAGGAGGAGGTGTACATGGGCTGTTTAGTTCACAGGTAATTGGAGAGAAAGGAATTTATTTCCCCTGGTTGATGGATTTGGATATGATTGCATAGGACATTATAGAGAGACTGTTGACATTGAAAGACAAGTGAAATGGGTTATTTGATAACTGACATGTTGGATGATGGGAGAGAATGCTATTTCAACAAAACTTGTTTCCTTTTCCTGCATCCACAATCAGATAATTTGCTATTTTCCCTTGAAGTTACATAGGAAAAAGAGCCTGAGTTCTATGGGAATCAGTGTTTTATGTCATTTTGAGCCCTTGTCCATAGACACCTTCTTTAGAATCTTCCATGTCCTGTCAACACAGGCCAACTGGATATGAATACCGAAGGGGGTTTTGGAATACATATTTTATAGTTAGAGCCTCTGTTAACCTGAGTCCTAAAGTAACTGCAAGTCTCTTTCTCAGAGCTCTTCTCTTTTATAAACTCTCACTGTATCAAGTTACAGAAATGTTGGAATTTATCTGTTTCAGAAGGTAGTATTTACCTTAGCATTTCAGCATTCTTTCCAAGTCATCCCCCATCTTCTCTGATACAACTTCTCTGACACAACTCTGACGGTCCAGAGCAAAGGATATACTTTGACAAGCAGATAACTGACAAATTGAAAAAAATAGATTACCATGCTAGGATTTGAATACCTCAGGAATTGTAAAGGGTAAATCATAGGGTTGCTGATGATACTATGGCTATTGGAAGGACTTGTTCTACAATGTCCTTCCTAAGTTCCCATCCTGAATCCTGGTCTGTCACCTTGGAACCTTTCCATAGTCCCAGCCATTAAGGCGGTGGGAAAGGTTGTGGAGAGAAAGCCTCCCTTAACACAATTCAAAAGCTTTCTTGTGCAGTGGATGTTTCCTTGGTCCTTCATAGAGCAGTTTTCTGCAATGAAGGTAGTGTCTTTTCCCAACAAGCTCAAATACTAGAATTCTGACTAACTCTAGCATCATGTCTTAAGTGGGTGAAATTGTTTTGCTATCTGGCCCCAGGAATGTGAGGCTCTTAATTTCAAGTAATTCATCTCCTAGGGGGTGTTTTTGTATGTTTTTGTATGTTTTTCTTGGTCAACTGCACAGTCATCTCAGTCTGTAGCCAGGAGCAATTTGTTTCTCTGAAACCATCCAGCTTCCACGTTCTGCTTTCCAACTAGGAAGGGCGTTGTGGTGAGCAGTCCTGTCTGACACAGGCTGATTCATTAGTGTGTCCGGGAAAGAGTTTCTTGTCATCCTAATAGAATATGAACTTGGCAGCTGGGTCAAAACTTCAGTTTAGCTTGCAAAAGAATAGTGGAGAATGAGGGTGTTGTTGAGCTTTTGTATGACTCTGTGTATGTCTTTTAATGTGCAACAGAAACTCTCAGAGCCCTAGAGAATGCATGACTTGTCATGAAAATGGGAAGCAGGTTTTCTTAGAGGCTCAGGATATGCCCATGTGAATAGTTTGGATCTGATCATTTAGATATAAAGTCTGATGAGGAAGAAGCATAACTACTTGGCTTTTGAGAACACAGAGGTGTACACATGAGATTGTACTTTATTTTTGTCAATTAGAGGGAACTCCCACCCCTCATTCCTGCCTTCCAGTTGTTTGAGGAAGACAACCTCTGACACTGGCTCATTTTGTAGTGTAGGACCATTCATTCAAAAGATCTGGGAAAGATAATTTGAATTGGGGATGGAGGGTGGTGGTGATGGAAGTTTACTGTCATGCTTTGCAACAAGGTGAAGATAGCCCATTAATTCAACACGTGTTTGTGGAGAAGCTGCTCTTCTCCATTAGAGGATGAACTAGGCCCTGGGTATGCAATGGTGAGCAATAAAGAGAGTTCTGTCTTTATGGAGTCTAGAGTCCAAGGAAGTTTCTGATCAATGAGTTGGCTCAATCACAGCTAAGAGGAGGGGAGATATGAAATGGGCATTATGGTTGTTTAGGGAGGCCAAAGAAGGGACAGCCAACCCAGTCTTGTAGAAGGGCCAGCGAATTTTTGGAAGCAAGGATGTCTAGACTGTAACATAAGAGATGAGGGGCAATTGGTCAAGGCATAGGTCGGGGTCAGGGTCAGGGACATTTATGAGGGAATGGAATGGAATTGAGTTTTAACTAGAGGAAATCATAGGCAGTATGGTGGGAATTGGGAAAAAATGGCCTAGATTTTAACAGGGGAAGCTGGAGAAGTTGAAAGTAAATCTGAGCACAATCAGAAATTGCTGTTGTTGAGGCTTGTGGGTCCTATGATTTTTGTTTGTTTTAGGGCCACACCTTGGCATTCCGCAAAGCATACTCCTGGCCCTATGCTTGGGGATCATTCCTGGTGATGCGAGGGGGCCATATGTGGTGCTGGGATTTGAACCCTGTAGCTGGAGCGATAGCACAGCAGGTAGGACGTTTGCCTTGCACGCAGCTGACCCGGGTTCCATTCCTCCGCCCCTCTCGGAGAGCCTGGCAAGCTACTGAGAGTATCTCGCCTGCATGGCAGAGTCTGGCAAGCTACCCGTGGCGTATTCAATATGCCAAAAACAGCAACAACAAGTCTCACGATGGAGACGTTACTGGTGCCTGCTCGAGCAAATCGATGAGCAATGAGATGACAGTGACAGTGACAGTGATAGGCTGCAGGCAAAGAAAGTGGCTTAACTCCTATACCATTGCTCAGGTCCTGCAAAACTTTTGAAAAGAGGCTAGACTTTGTTTCAAGAGAGATAGGAATCATTTAAAAAACCTACATAGCTTGAATTTTGAGTTGGTTCTATTTCTACAGAAGACAAAGAAAGAGGTCGACAGAGACACACCAGGACACCTGAAAGATCCGCTTAGCAAGAGTCTCAGAAAAAACACCAGGATCTGTAGATACTCAGGTGGGTTTGCTGCAATGTCATTTTTTCGGCCTCTGCTGCCAGTTCTGTTGCATTTTCTTATAGATCATCACTCTGGATATCTAAATTACTCTCTCTGTGCTAGAGAGTTTATGAGAGGAGTGAAGTGATAGATAATCCTGAACTAGCCAATAAGTACTAGAACTCGGTTGCACAAACATAAGTATACACACACCACCCACATTTTTTCTTGTTTCCCCCAAGCACGATATTTTAGTAAGAAGTGTACGTTCATCAACATGAGACACCACTATCACCAAAGCCCCTGAGGAATATTTAAAATAAGTATAATGTGAACTAAAATGTGACAGAAATGCAAAAACATATGTAAAGAGGGACTGGAGGGATAGTACAGTGGGTAGGGCATTTGCCTTGCACATGACCAACCCAGGTTTGATTCCCAGCATCCCATATGGTCCCTCAAGCACTGTCAGGAGTGACTCCTGCAGAGCCAGGAGTCAGCCCTGAGCATTGCTGGGTGTGACCCAAAAAGCCAAAAAAAAACCCCATATGTAAAGAATATGCAGCATTATACATTGATAAATATATATAACAAATGATTATATGAAGAGATATACTTGTATATAAGACATATTAAAAGTAAAATATATATTTCTTAACTCATAGGTCAGTATCTGCCTTCCTTCATAAGCTGGGTAGAGTTAGAACTTTTAGTCATGACTCTGAAATTGCAGATTATTTCATCCTCAATGGAGGTAAATTAGAAAACTGAAATGTGAAACAACTTAAAAAAGGTATAATTACACCAAAATAATGGAATGTATTTAGTGTACACCATTTATAAATGCAAACACATGCACACAGACTCGTAAAATATTATGCAACCAAGATATTAGAAGTTTATCACCTCTAAGAAGTTCTTAGAGGTGCCTTATATTTTTGTTTTGTTTTTTACATATTTGGTTGTTGTTGAAAGAAACTTAACATGAGACCTATCCTCTTAACAAATTTTGAAATGTGTTATACGGTGTTATCAGCTCTAGGGACTAAGCTGTGCAGTTGATCTCTTCAACCCATCTTGCATAACTGAAACTTTATAATTGTGGGACAGAGTCTCTCCCAGGGCCCTTCAGTTGCAGGTTATCACCACTCTCCTCTTCCTCTATGTGTCTGACTCCTTAGAATTCTCATGTCTGTGGGATCACACAGTCTTGTCTTAGGTGACGGGCTTCTATCACCTAGGAGAATGTCTTTGAATTTCATCCATTTTGTCACCATGTCAAAATTTCCGTGTTTTTAACGCTACATAAACTTCCTTTCTGACATGCTCACTCTAAAGCCACTGTGGCACCAGGATTAGAGGCGGAGTATCCATGTGAGATGGGAAAATGGGTCCATGTGCTAATTCCTGGCATGGTCCTCTGGTCCCAGCTGGCTTAGAGTCACAGCATTCTTGAGGGGGAAACAGAATTTCCCAGGGAATCATCCATGAAAACTAAGTTCCTCAGCTTTCAGTAGATAACATTGAAAAATAAAAAGGGACTTCAGGTTAAACCATTGTAGGTAGCCTAAGGTGATATTAAAGTTGCTTATAATGAAAATTTTATTATTATTATTATTTTATTGAATCACCATGTGGAAAGTTACAAAGCTTTCAGGCTTAAGTCTCAGTTATACAATGCTCGAACACCCATCCCTTCACCAGTGCACATATTCCACCACCAAGAATCACAGTATATGACCCCCACTCCTATCCACCCCCACCACTTGTGTAGCTGATAAATTTCACTTTACTTTCTCTTTACTTTGATTACATTAAATATTTCAAGAAAATACTCACTATTATTGTTTGGAGTTTCTACAAAAATTTTTTTTTAATTTTTAAATTTTTTAAATTTTATTGAATCACCGTGAGATAGTTACAAGCTTTCAAGTTTGGGTTACAATCTCACAATGATCAAACACCCATCCCTCCACCAGTGCACATTCCCCAACACCAGTATCCCAGTTATACCACCCCCTTTCCCACCCTCCCCCTGCCTCTAAGGCAGACAATATTCCCCCATACTCTCTCTCTACTTTTGGGCATTACAGCTTGCAACACAGACACTGAGAGGTCATCATGTTTGGTCCATTATCTACTTTTGACATGAATCTCCCATCCCAACTGGTTCCTCCAGCCATCATCTTCTTAGTGATCCCTTCTATATTCCATCTGCCTTATCCCCTCCTCTCATGAAGCAGTCTTCCAGCTATGGGGCAATCCCCCTGGCCCTTGTATCTATCGTCCTTGAGTGTCAGCCTCAGGTGATGCTACCCTACACTCCACAAATGATTGCAGTCCCTCTATGTCTGTCCCTCTCTTTCTGACTCATTTCACTTAGCATGATACTCTCCATGTTTATCCATTTATAAGCAAATTTCATGACTTCATCTCTCCTAACAGGTGCATAGTATTCCATTGTCTACAACAAAATTTTTATTTTATTTTTTAGATCACATCCAGCTGTAGCCCTGTGCTCAGGAGACTATATGAAGTCTCTATGGCGACAGTGCTCCATGAACTATATAAAGTAGTGGGGCTCAAACCAGGTCAGCTATTTGCAGAGCAAGCACCTTAACCCCTGCACTATCTCTCTGACTCTTTAGCAAAAATATGACAAATTTTAATCTGCTAGTTTGCAATGCAATTATGAAAAAATAGTACAATTTGAAACACATTTCAAGCTAGTTTCCTAGGATTCTCTATCTGGCATGGCTAGAGAAATCTTGTTTTTTTCTTTTTCCTTCCTGTGCAGTATCACACAGCACGGGGCTGATTGCAAATTGATTGGAGTTGGGAGGAGGACACTGTGTCTCTATGGTTGAGAGCATCTCGGGTTGGGGGGGGGGGGTTGTCCCTGGAGTCCCTGACCTTATGATTTACTTGTGTATCTGTGACAGGCCAACTCACTAAGAGTCAGTGGCTACTTCTCTCCAGGAGAGTTTGTCATTTGCTGAATTCTCTAGAGAGACATTCACAGAGTAAAGTCACAGAGCCAGAGACAGCCATTCCTCTGTCAAAACAAACCCAGGCAGCCCTGCGTCAGCACGCTCCACAGAGAGCCTTGCTCAATCTTTCAGCTCTTAAAGGCAGATTTGGAGCCTTACATTTGACGTTGGCAAGACAGAACAAAAACAAAAATCTGTGTTTCGAAAGAACATATGTGAGACCCACGTCAGGCAGATGAAAATCATGGGGCATTGTGACCCATCTTCATTGGCACTGGAAATGATGTGGTGAACTCCCTCTTACAAAGCTCACCTTTGAAACATTGACAACGGTAGCAACAAAGTGCTGGTGGAAAAAGGCAAGTGGAGCTGGGTGACATCTGCCCAACTGTGATGCTTTGGAATCAACCAAAATGTGAAAGGTGTCCTTGGACACGTGTGTTGATAGATCTTCAAGGGCAACAAACACTGGCAGAGAATTTTCTCTGAAATATGCATTCTCAAAGTTGTCACAGCCATTTATTAGGCTTGTCCCTAGCTCTTTGAACCATACCAGTCTCCTTTAAGGGGGAATTCAAGTTAAGTGCAAACACACAAACGCATGATTAAAGAAAAATTTCCTTAAACCACCTATAAGATTAAATTATAGCGCCCATAAGAACTGAGTTACAACTGTCCAACTCAGAGGAAATCCCACACCCTCCCAATCTACTATGAATTACTGAGTCAAGATTTCAAATACTGTCAGAGAACGGCTTAATGCAAGGAGGAGGCTGCAAAGAGATAAAGCCTGGGTCTTATCAAGGAGGGAGCTGTTTTTTCCCCTTAAATTCTGGGCCTAGGACTTTCAGCAATAACTTCTATTAAATTCACAACAGCCCTGAGAGGCTCATATTATTCCCAACTCATTATGAATACACTGAGTTCAGAGAAGTTAAGAAGTATTTCTCAAGTTCTTCTTGAGAAACATTGAGCATCAAATTAATATTTTAACTCCAATTTATCATATTACAAATGCATATTCTGTTCAATGTTTCTGCTTTCAGTGGAAAACTTATTCTTCCCTATGTAAATTTGGCTTAAAAGTCAAGGATGAAATATCTCAGATCATCAAGAATTGTGCTATTTTTATTTTAATGCATTTTAGTTTATTTTATTTGAGAGTGTATTTTAAATGCATTTTAGTTTATTTTATTTGAGAGTGGGATTTTCCCTGTAGTGTTCAGGACTCACTTCTGGCTCTGGGTTCAAGGATCAGACTTGGCAGTTCTCAGGGAGCTATATCTGGTGCTGGAGATTGACCCAGGGTGGGCTGCATGCAATGCAAGTACCTTGCATACTGTACAATTTCTCCAGTCCCTGTTTGTGTTTTAGTGGCGCAGTGGTGCAAGGAGAAATAGCATGATCCTTTTTTTTTGTTTAAGTTTTTATTAGTGAATCACCGTGAGGTACAGTTAGAAACTTATGAACTTTCGTGTTTGCATTTCAATCATAGAGTGATCATTCATCCATCCTTCCACCAGTTCCCATTCTCCTCTACCAATGTTCCCAGTATTCCTCCCACCACCCCACTCCATCCCCCACCACTCCACCCTGCCTCTGCAGCAGGGCATTCCCTATTATTCTCTCTCCTATTGGGTGTTGTAGTTTGCAATAGAGGTATTGAGTGGCCATCATGTTCAGTCTATAGTCCACTTTCGGCATGCATCTTTCAACCTGAGTGGGTCCTCCCAATATCCTCTACTTAGTGTTCCCTTCTCTATTTCAGCTGCCTTTCCCCCCAGCATATGAGGCCAGATTCCAAGCTGTGGGGCAGACCTCCTGGTCCTAATCTCTACTACTCTTGGGTGTTAGTCTCCCATTCTGTTACTTTATATTCTATAGATGAGTGCGATGTTTCTATGTCTGTCTCTCTCTTTCAGACTCATTTCACTTAACATGATATTTTCCATGTTGATCCACTTATATGTAAATTTTATGACTTCATCTTTTCTAACAGCTGCATAGTGTTCCATTGTGTAGATGTACCAAAGTTTCTTTAACCAGTCATCTGTTTTTAGACACTCCATTTTTTTCCAGATTTTTGGCTATTGTAAACAGTGCTGCAATGAACATACAAATGCAGATGTCATTTTTACTATACCTTTTTGCCTCTCCGGGATATATTCCCAGGAGTGGTATTGCTGGGTCAAATCATCAGGGAGATGCAGATTAGAGCAACAATGATATATCATTTCACACCACGGAGACTGGCCCACATCCAAAAGAACAAAAGCAACTGGTGTTGGCGTGGATGTGGGGGAGAAAGGGACTCTCCTTCACTGCTGGTGGGAATGCCGACTGGTTCAGCCCTTTTGGACAACAATATGGATGATTCTCAAAAAATTAGAAATTGAGCTCCCATTTGACCCAGCATGATCCTTTTATAGAAAAACAACAACAGAGAGATTTAGTGACTTGCCCAAGATTACCCAGCTTAGAGGCGACAGAGCAGGGTTCAAATCCAGGCAGGCTGGCTATGAACTCCTTTGTTTTCCACTTCTCTATCATGTGACTTCTGGGATACAAACACCCAAGATCTCAGGAATCACCATATGGGGTTGCTGGGTTAGGTGAGTGGATTGATAGTCTGTTGGTTTGCTCTATTTCAGATGCATTTTGGGCAATAGCAGGCTTTCAAAACTGTCCTGAATCGTGTTGCTGTGAGCAGGAAGACGAGGCCTGTATGTCTGTATCTGCTGAAGATATCTTGGCCCTGGCCAGCCCCGCTGTGTTCCTCTAGAGAATGGTCTAACTTCATGAGCCATGCTGAATCAAATCCCCATTGAGTCACCATTTGGGGGAGGGGGGTCAGTGTGTGTGTGTGTGTGTGTGTGTGTGTGTATAAGTGTGTGTATGTATATGTATGAGTGTGTATGACATGCATGTGAGAGTGAGTGCATGTATGAGTGTGTGTGTGTGTGTGTGTGTGTGTATTCCCCCACTTCTTATTGGCACAGAAGACAATTGGTGTTACTCTGTCACAGCATTCAGCCACAGGATGCACTGAGATGTTCCAGAAGGCTCCTAGATTGACAGGAACCTTTGCCACTCTGCCCCCAACACACACACATGCACACAAAGAGAACTGAGTCAGGTTCCATATGCGTGAACATCTGTGCAGGCACCGAGTGGAGCCGTGTTGTGCTTGGGAGAAGGGCTCAGGGTCCTTCCAAAAATGGCTTTCGCAGGCTCAAGCCTGTGAGCCGCCTGTCCTATAAATAATGAGGGCATTGAAAAATAAGGCAGGGCGGGGAGCAAATACAATTCAGCACGTTTGACTAGCAGTTCATCGATTGCCAGAGTACTTCATGATGTTAAAATATCCTCACTGAATTCCCTTCTCTCTATCTAGGTCAAGACATAAATCATGTTTTCTCCTCTTCTGCCAAAACACAAATTATACAAAATAGAAAACAAAAAATAAGAGAAAATAGGATATAATTCATTTTAAATCATGAATGTTTCAGTTTCCTTTAGCCGATCACTTTCTTTTATGAAAACATGGTGATAAAAAACTTCCTTTAACTTCTATTTTTCCATCACTGGCTTAATTTTATAAAATTTCCATTTGTTTCTTTTTAGCACGTTTTTCCTCAGAAAGGTCTAAGGCATGGAATCTACTTTGCAAAGTTTATTGGCTCTAAGAGGACAAAGGAAATCTTTGAAGAACAAAACAACCCCCAGCATAGTTAATTTAGGGGGCATTATTTAAAATATGCCTCCAGACAGCCAGATTTGAACAGGTAGTGTAGCTCTGTGAGTCTGGGTTGTTTTCCAACCCCAAACCCCAGCAAGCGGAGCCCCGTGCCTGAGTGTTGAACCCCCGCTTTGCTCCTTTTGGCTACAGTGGGCTGCTGTGGGAACGCCCCAGTGTCTGGAAACTAGAGGGCTGGCCTGGGAGGCATGTTGCAGCTTCGTTCGAGAAGAGAATGACCACAATGCTGGGAATCCAGACTAACCCTCAGCACTTCCAGATGTGGAACCAAGTGTCAGCATTCAGCTCTGCAGCCTTGCTGGTTGCCAAGGTGACTGACAAAGCAGCATGGACTCAGGTGGAGAAGGCACCAAGGTGGGGCTGCCCTCATGAGAAAGGGGGTCTTGTGTTCTAGAGGCTGGTCTAACTGGTCTAACATCTGTCTGTCTAATATTTTTGGCAACATGGTTATGGTAATGTTAGTATTTTTGGTATGTCACGGATGTCACTGACGTGATTACTGCTCCCACCATCACCTTAGTGCCCAAGACCCTACACTTCTGTCCTTATGTCACCTCTTCCTCTCTCTACCTTCCCCTATGTTTGGTAAATTAAGTTTTATAATCCAAGGAGTTTGTCAATGCTCATTAACACTGCCCATCAGTTGATACCACCTATTTTCTTTTTGCTCTCTCTACATTAGTGGTGAGTGAGATCATCCAGTACTTGTCCTCTTTCTGATTTATTTTGCTCTGCTCTTACAGTTCTATCCAAGTTGTGGCAAACTTTAAGATTTCATCTCCTCCTCCTCCTCCTCCTCCTCCTCCTTCTTCTTCTCCTCCCCCTCCTCCTCCTCCTCCTCCTCCTCCTCCTCCTTCTTCTTCTTCTCCCCCTCCTCCTCCTCCTCCTCCTCCTCCTCCTTCTTCTTCTTCTTCTCCTCCTCCTCCTTCTCCTCCTCCTCCTCCTCCTCCTTCTCCTCCTCCTCCTTCTCCTCCTCCTCCTTTTTCTTCTCCTTCTCCCTCTTCTCCTCCTTCTCCTTCTTTTTCGTGTGTATGTGTATGTGTGTGTGCACATGCACAACATCTGACTGTGCTTAGAGCTTACTTCTGGCTCTGGGCTCAAGGATCACTCCTGGAAGTACTCTCTTAAGATATTATCTGTGATTCCAAGGATTGAACCCAAGTCAGCCAAATACAAGACAAGTGCTCTACCCCCACTGTAGCATTTCTCTGGCTCTGGTCTTATCTTTTCATGTAAGCTGCATAGTTCCCCATTGTGTACACATGATATAACTTCTTTATTCATTCTTCTGTCATTGGACTTTTGTGTTGTTTCCATATCCTGCCTACTGTGCTAAGTGTTAAATATGAACTTAGTGTCTCTCTCACATGGAAAACTCACTCTAAGAGACAAAGCAGAGTCATGGAGCTGGCTGCTTTGGAATAATCTAAATAAACCCCAATACCCAGTATCAAGATGTGGAGGGTTGTGGTGACTATGGAGAACAAATCTGTCTCTAACTCATGCATCTTAAAGTTCATTTCAAGATACTGAAATAATTCTCTCTCTTCACTAATATATTCTACATGTCTCCATGTGTGTCTATGTTTTTATAATCTGTAAAATTATAATTTAGAGTATTGATAATAGTCACTTGAGCAACTATCCTGTAATTTAATTCATCAATCTTTTATTAGTGGAAATTGAGAATCATCTAATTGTTAAACACCATAGATCATTTGCAATGGTAATGAGTGGTTCTATGCACAGGATTGCCATTTGAGGATGTTTCCTCTTTTCTCAAGTGTCTCTTCCATTGAGATTTCTGTAGATCATTGGCATGCGTATCCCCTTTGCTCTTTATTTACGCCATCACGTGGAAATCAATTAATGGGCGCACTAAAAAAAAAAGGAAAATGTCTATCCAATGTCAGCTGAAAGTGAATTTGTATGAAGATGTACTCAAGTCCTAAATAAAAATGATTTTCTATTTGTTTTGTGTGGGTCCTGCATTGGGTCGCAACCTGACAGGGCTTACGAGACCATATCCAGCACTGAGTACTGAAAGTAGGTCAGCTGCTTGCAAGGCTAGTGTCTGATCTCCTATATAAATTTTCTAGCCAACTTTTTAAAATGGAAAAAAAGTATATGGAATTTTCTGCTATAGTAACCAGACCAATATAGTAGTCCACAACTACTTACCCAGACTAATACTACTGATTCTTGGTCAGTACTGCATTTGCAGAGATGAAAGAGTACAACTAACACTTGCATGTAAAAACAGTAACTTCTCTAAGCCAGATAGTTTTTTTTAATTTTATTGAGTCACCGTGAGACAGTTATAAACTTTCATGTTTGGGTTGCAATCTCACAATGATCAAACACCCATCCCTCCACCAGTGCACATTCCCCACCACCAATATCCCCGGTATACCCTCATTTCCCACCCTCTCCCTGCCTCCACAATAGACAATATTCCCCATTCTCTCTCTCTACTTTTGGGCATTATGGCTTGCAACATAGACACTGAGAGGTCATCATGTTTGGTCCATTATCTACTTTCAGCATGCATCTCCCATCCCAACTGGTTCCTCCAGCCATCATTTTCTTGTGTTCTCTTCTCTATTCTATCTGCCTTCTCCTCTCTGCTCCTGAAGCAGTTCTTCCAGCTATGGGGCAATCCCTCTGGCCCTTGTATCTACTGTCCTTGGGTGTCAGCCTCATGCGATGTTATTCTATACTCCACAAATGATTGCAGTCCTTCTATGTATGTCCCTCTCTTTTTGACTCATTTCACTTAGCATGATACACCCCATGTCTATCCATTTATAAGCAAATTTCATGACTTTATCTCTCCTAACAGCTGCATAGTATTCCATTGTGTAGATGTACCAAAGTTTATTTAATCAGTCATCTATTTTAGGGCAGTCGGGTTGTTTCCATATTTTTAAGCCAGGTAGTTTCATAAGAGTTTTATGTGTTGTGTTCACTCATTTAATTAATTAATTAAAATATGAATATTCACCTGAATATCATGGGGCTAAGCCATTGATATTTCTCCTAGGTTACCAAGGAAATAAAACATGAGAGAGATTTAGTAACTGCCTATGGCCATGGTAGATGGTAGGTTGGACATAAGCTCAGGTCCTTTGCCTGAGGAATCACTGCTCATACCCAGATTACCTACCCATGCCTGGACTTGGCTTTCTTGGGTAACATTACACCATATAAATGCTTACATATGTATGTGTCTTTGCAGATTTTATTTAAAAACATGTTTTTATTGAATCACCGTGAGATACAGTTACAAAGCTTTCATGTTTGAGTTTCAGTCATACAATGATCAAACACCCATCCCTCCACCAATGCACGTTTTCTACCACCAATGTCTCCAGTATCTCCCCAATCCTCCCACTCCCCTGCCTCTAGGGCAGACAATTTCCCCCATACTCTCTCTCTCTACTTTTGGGCATTATGGTTTCTGTGCAGATTTTATAACAACCAGTTTAATCACTGCATAATATTTCCATAAAATCTTCATAATAATTCAACTAACCATTCTCTTGCTACTGAAAATTGCATTCTTCTAATTGGTTAAAATTGTTAATGATCCCCAATAAATTATTCCTTGAATACTATTATCTTAAAGCCATTTTGCAGAATTATCTTGGAACACAGTCCCATCAATAGCAATTCTAAGGTCAAAGAAGCAACATTTTTGTGACTGTACATGTATTTTCAAGAATGATTTCCAAAACAGTTATTTAAGTGTTTATCACTAACATTTCTTTTTTTGGGGGGGGAGGGTGCCATACCCAGCGATGCTCAGGGGTTACTCCTGGATCTGCACTCAGGAATTACTCTTAGAGGTGTTCAGGGGACCATAATGGGATGCCAGGGATTGAACCCAGCTCTGCTGTGTACAAGGCAAACTCCCTACCCACTATACTATCTGTCCAGCTCCAAGAATCAATAACCTTTCTATATGAGAACCCCAGTTTCTCTGAAACTTAGCCACAGAGTGATATTATCTGCTACAGTTATAAGTGCATTGGACTAAACATGCACCCATGGGTTGTAGATATAGAACAAGGATTAAGACACTTGCCTTGCATGAGGTTGATCCCTGTCTGATTCCTGGCACATATATAGTCTCCAAGCACCACCAGGTGTGACCCCTGAGCCAGATTTAGAGATAAACTCTCAGCACCACCCAGTGTGGTCCAGAAGCCAAAAAAATTGTCCTCATGATGTTAATTTCTATTTACTTGATTGCTAGTATTAAGAAACACTTTCTAATGTTTTGTTTGTTAGTTTTTGAGTCAAACTCAGTGGTTCCAGGCTCTGTGCTGAGGGGTCACTCCTGGTGATTCTTGAGGACTGTATGTGGGTTTATTGAGGTGCCATCTAGAAGCTCAGGAAAAAGGACTTTCTCAGAACTAGCCCTTCCAGACTTGCATGCCAGGCTGTTCCCAAGGTTCTTCCAACCGCATTATTACAGTTTGTATCTCCCTACCTTTTGCAGGAAAGCATCTGAGGCTGTTTAGTGACTGGACAAAGAAAGGGCAGCTTGTTTCTTGTGAAGTCTGACATCTTCCCTTTGCCCAGGCTGGCCTGGCTGTAGAGAGAGGTAATTAGTGGGGACTGGGAAATGAATAAGCTGTCTTTTGTCTCTTTGTAGTCAATCACCTCTCACCTCCCATCTCTCACCCCAACATCAGTATCCCTGAGACCCTCTAATCTGCTTTCTATTGTTGTAGTTGCCCTTATTCAAAGAATGGGATGCAGATATTTTCTAGAAATTTCATATAAATGAGTTATATGATATATGATATTTTGTGCTTATCTCCTGGGTTTGAGATTCAGTAGTTTACCAGTGCTTGTAAATATTTCACAAATGTGTTCCTGGAGCAATAACACAGCGGGTAGGGCGTTTGCCTTGCACGTGGCCGACCTGGGTTTGATTCCTCCGTCTCTCTCAGAGAGTCCAGCAAGCTACCGAGAGTATCCCGCCAACACGGAAGAGCCTGGCAAGCTACTGTGGCATATTTGATATGCCCAAAACAGCAACAAATCTCACAATGGAGATGTTACAGGTGCCCACTTCAGCAAATCGATGAATAACGGGTCGACAGTGCTACAGTGCAGTTCCTGTTGGTCAATGGAGGGAATTTGATAGAAATGTAGTTAACATCCATTTGCCAGTGAATGGTCATTCGGGTTGTTCCTTCTTGGAGCTGTTATAAAGAAAATCACTTTAGGGGCTGGAGAGATAGCACAGCGGGTAGGGCATTTGCCTTGCACGCGGCCGACCCGGGTTCAAATCCCAGCATCCCATATGGTCCCCTGAGCACCGCCAGGGGTAATTCCTGAGTGCAGAGCCAGGAGTAACCCCTGTGCAGAGCCAGGTGTGACCCAAAAAGCAAAAAAAAAAAAAAAGAAAAAAAAAAGAAAATCACTTTAAATATTTGCAAGCAGAGGTTTGTGTGGTCATCTTCCTTATCTTCCAGATAATTTTATATACTGGCATCAGGGATTTTTATTATTAATTTTAATCAATCCTATATTGAAATGTTTTATTTATTTATTTATTTGGGTTGGAGTAATAGCACAGTGGGTAGGGCATTTGCCTTGCATGTGGCCGACCTGGGTTCGATTCATCCGAATCTCCGGCTCTCTCAGAGAGCCCAGCAAGCTACTGAGAGTATCTTGCCCGCATGGCAGAGCCTGGCAAGCTACCCGTGGTATATTTGATATGCCAAAAACAGTAACAATAAGTGTCACAATGGAGACGTTACTGGTGCCCACTCGAGCAAATCAATGAGCAACGGGATGACAGTGATACAGTGATTTATTTATTGCTTTTTGAGTCACACCCTACAATACACAGGAGTTGCTCCTGGCTCGATGCTCAGATATTTATTCTGGCTGTGCTCCAGGGGATGATATAGGACACTGGGAATTGAACCCGGGTCGTCCACATGCAAGACAAATGCTAAACCTGCTGTGCCATTGCTCCAGCCCCTTTATTTTATTTTTTGATTTTTTTATTGAATCACCTGAGATAGTTACAAAGCTTTCATATTTGAGTTTTAGTCATCCAATGATCGAGCACCTATCACTTCACCAGTGTACATTTTCCACTACCAGTGTCCCCAGTATCCCTCCCATCCTCACCCCCACCCCTCCCCCAGCCTCTGTGGCAATTTTCCCCATACTCTCTCTACTTTTGGGCATTATGGTTTGCAATATAGATGCTGAGAGGTCATCATGTCTGGTTCTTTATCTACTTTCAGCACTCATCTCTCATACTGAATGATCCTCCCAACTATCACTGATTTAGTGGTCCTTTTTCTATCCCAGCTGCTTTTCCCCCCAGCTCTTGAGGCAGGCTTCCAACTGTGGAGCAATCTTCCTGGCCCTTGTCTTTACTGTCCTTGGGTGTTAGTCTCATATTATGTTATTTTATATTTCATAAATGAGTGCAGTCATTCTATGTCTATCCCTCTCTTTTTGACTCATTTCACTCTGCATGATACTCTCAATGTCCATCTACTTATAAGCAAATTTCATCATTTCATCTTTCCTAACGGCTTCATTGTATTCCCTTGTGTAGATGTACCAAAGTTTCTTTAACCAGTCATCTATTCTCGGGCACTCAGGTTATTTCCAGATTCTGGCTATGGTGAACAGTACTGCAATGAACATACAGTGCAGATGTCACTTCTACTGTGCATTTTTTGCACCCCCAGGATATATTCCTAGAAGTGGTATTGCTGGGCCATTTGGAAGCTCAATTTCTACAATTTCTAGGTTTTTTTACTTTTTGGGTCACACCCGGCGATGCTCAGGGGTTACTCCTGGCTCTGCACTCCACTCAGGAATTAGTCCTGGCGGTGCTTGGGGATAGCATATGGTGGTGCATATGGGATGCTGGGAATCTGATCCATGTCGGCCATGTGCTAGGCAAACACCCTACCTACCCGCTGTACTATCATTCTAGCCCCAATTTCTAGTTTTTTGAGGAATGCCCTTATTGTTTTCCAGAAGGGCTGGACCAGTCAGCATTCCCACCAACAACGAGAGAGTCCCTTTCTCCCCAGATCCATGCCAGCAAAGTTGTTTTTGTTCTTTTTAATGTGTGCCAGTCTCTGTGGTGTAAGATGATACATCATTGTTCTGATTTGAATCTTGCTGACGACTAGTGATGTAGAACATTTTTCATTGCCTTTTGGTCATTTGTATTTCTTTTTTGAGGAAGTTTCTGTTCATTTCTTCTCCCCATTTTTTTGATGGGGCTGGAGGTTTTTTTTCCTTGTAGTTCTACTAATGTCTAGTATATCCTGGATATTAACCCCTTATCTGATGGGTACTGGGTAAATATTTTTTCCCAATCCGTGGGTTCTCTCTGTATTTTGATCACTGTTTCTTTTGAGGTGCAGAAGCTTCTTGGTTCAATGTAGTCCCGTTTATTTATGTTTGCTTCCACTCTCTGGTCAGTGGTGTTTCATCCTTAAAGATGCCTTTAGCTTCAATGTCATAGAAGATTCTGCCTACATTTTCCTCAATATACCTTATGGATTTTCATCTGATATTGAGGTCTTTAACCCACTTTGCTCTGACATTTTTGCCTGGTGTTAGAGTCTGAGTTAGTTTGTTTTATTGCAAGTAGCTGTCCAGTTTTCCCAGCACCATTTATTGAAGGGGCTTTACTTTCTCCACTTCACATTTCTTGTTCCTTTATTAAAGATGAAATGATCACATATTTAAGAGTCTGTGACAGAATATTCAACTCTGTAACATTGGTCTGCGGATCTGTTTCTAGTCCAATGGCATGCTGTTTAAATAACTACTGCTTTGTAGTACAGTTTGAAGTTGGGGAAGCTCATGCAACTCATCTTCTTTTCCCCATCGATTGCTTTAGCTATCCATGGGTGTTTATTGTTCCATATGAATTCCAGGAATGTTTTGTCTATTTCTTTGAAGAATGTCATGGGTATCCTTATAGGGACCATATTGGATCTGAATAATGCGTTGGGACTATTGCCATTTTGACAATGTTAATCCTCCCTATCCATGAGCAGGGGATGTTTCTCCATTTCCTAGTGTCCTCTTGTTTCTTGAAGTAGCATTTTGTAATTTTCTTTGTATAGGTCCTTCACCTCTTTAGTTAAGCTGATTCTGAGGTACTTGATTTTCTGAAGTCCTACTGTGAATGGGATTGTTTTTTAAATATCTCTTTTTTCTTTCATTATTTGTATATAGGAAAGCCATGGACTTTTGGGTGTTGATTTTGTAGCCTGCCACTTTACTATACAAACCTATTGTTTCTAGGAGCTTTTGTGTAGAGTCTTTAGGATTTTCTTAGTGTCATGTCATTTGCAAACAGTGATAGCTTGGCCTCAATACTGAAATATTTTAAACGTATTTTCAAACATGCTTTCAATACTTATCCTAGTCTTTGGGATTTTTAAAAAAGATTTTGTTTTTATTGAATCACTGTGAGATAGACCTTACAAAACTGTTCATGATTAGGTTTCAGTCATACAGTGTTTCAACACCCATCTCTCCAGCAGTGAACATTTCCCAGCACCAGTGTCCCCAGTTCCAGTTTTTCTCCCATAACACTCCCCTCTTTCCTTCTCTCTCTCTCTCTCTCCTGTTTGGATTTGTGGTTTGTAATACAAATACTAAAAGGTTATCCAGCATATCCCGTTTCCTACTTTTAATAGTCAATTCTTGTTCAGACTGACCATTTCCAGCTATTATTATCATACTGGTCCCTTCTTTCTCTTACCTACCCTCCACTCCACACACTTGTGATTGATTCCAACCATTTAGTTAAGAATTTTAAAAACCTAAGTTCTAAACTTTAACATGGTGTAAAATCAGTCAATTTCTTTATTCTTCTAATTTTATTGAAATAGGGTCCTGATTTTAGAATTTTGATAGCTATAACATTTTCTTCATTGTGTATGGAACTGGGTTTATATATTAAATTTTTATTCACTCGGAAGTTATTTTAATTCATGGGATAACATTATTTTTAAGTTTAAAAAATACTTTATTTTAAATTTAAATATTTTATTGTAGTTTAAGTACAATATTTTACTATAGTTTAAAATATCTTGTAGATTTTTTAAAAAGTGGCAATGTTGTTGATTGGTTTTGTTGTTGTTGAGCTTCGAGAATGCTTTAATATATATTTTCTTTATAGCCCTTTGTGTGGTGTACAATTTTTGTTTTCATTTATAGGGGCCTCATTTCATTCACAGTGCTTTTAAGTTTTGTTGTAGTTCCATTTGTTTATTTCCACTTTTGTTTTCTTTGCCAATGGGGTTGAATTATTGACAACTCTTTGATATCAAGATATTGGGGCATCATGGGATATTCTTAATGCTTAACTATTATATGATACCACTTGAAAATATCCCATCATAGAATTCCACAAAGAAAAGGAAGTAAAGTCTGAGAAAAATATGGGACCAGAGACAGAGAAATAGAACAGTGGGTAGGGTACTTGAAGGATGACTTGTCAGTGACTCACCCGGTGTTGGGCCATGGCCCTCCATGTGGTCCTCTGAGCTTGCTGAAAGTGATCCCTAAGCAGAGCCAAGAGTAATCCCTGAACAGACCTGGGTGTGGTTGAAAAATGAAACCAAACCAAAACAAAAAATACAAGCAAAAGATATTTTCAATAACCACTATGCTCTTCAAGGGTTTAAATACATAGACTTCAGGATGGGAGAGATAGTGACAAAAGTGCTCTATTTGCAAGCAGCAGCCTCTGAGTTTGATTCATGGAGCACGATCCAGTCATTCTACCCCTTGTGCCTGGCTATTCTGTTGTCTCTGATCTCCAAGTGTCACAACAGTGTGCTATTTCCACAACATCACATTCAGGAGTGTAAGAGCACTAACTAATGGGAGTGACCTCAGGGAGCACTGCAACTGAAGTGGTCTCCCAGGGCTCCACAGCTAACACGTGAAAGCACCAGGATGAGTTATGTATGTGACATTGCTAGATTTTGCCTGATATTCTGAATGTCATTATCAGTTATCAGAAACAGCAATTTCACTCTTCTTTGGGGGAAGGGAGAGTGGCAATGAGATACACCAAATTGTGTTCAGGGCTAACTCCTGGCTCTGTAATCAGAGATTACTATGAGTGTGACTATGGTGACAAAGATCTGACTGGGGTCAGCAACATACAAGGCACATGCTTAAATCCCAGTATTATCTCTCTGTTTCCAGCAAATCCAGTCTTAAGCATCTACCCAAACAACACAACAAAACTAATTCCAAAAGATACTCACACCTACCTTCATTGCAATATTATTAAAGATTGTCAAGATATGAAAACAATCCAAGCACCCAATGACAGGAGAGTGAAAAAACATATACACAATGAAATACTACTCAGCTCTAAACTTAAGATGGATTTTTGCCTTTTGCTACAACATGGAAGGATTTGAAGGTGACCATGTCAAGCTAGATAAATCAGAAGAACAAAGCTAACTTTGGATAATCTCAGCATTATGTGGTATATTAAAAAACATAGCAAAGCAAAGTAATGGACAGTTTCCAATGAGAACAAACCCTTAGAATGTTTGACAGAACGACCAATGGGGAGGGGAATGGCTGGGAAGGATCCTACAGACAGAGCATGTGTGGTAGCCTCTTGAGTTGTCTCTCCAGTTTTAGTGATCCAGTCTTAAGAAGATGACACGATTGTCATCACAGCAATACTGATAGCAATTCCGATTACTATGGAGTGTGGTAACAATGATAATAGCAGCTCATTGTAATAGCTGACGGGGGTGCCTGTCGAAGCCTGCCTGTGCATGCTTCAGCTCTGCCCAGGGGCTCCCTCCACAGCTCTTTACTGGACACACAATTCACCAGTTGCACAATGGCCAAATTGTGGCTGAGGGAATTTAGATAGTTTTCCTAATAGCCCAATACATCATTGTGGTAAAGGAGTTGGGATTGGACTCTAAGCTTCTGTGACTATCTACATGTATTCTGACTTGAGCAGCGTGAGTGAAGACCACTAAGTCATCTCATCTTCCACCATTGAGGCTTTTGCTGACAGTTCTGAACCTCAGAGATGCTGTGTTTTGTGTTAATAATGGGGTGTGGTCCCTAACAACTTCCAGACTCCACAAGTAGGCATCTTCTCTACATAGGTCTAGAAATATGGTTTTTCTAATTTTATTTTTTATTTTTCTTTTGTAACTTTTAATTTTTTTTGGTGGTTGACTACAACAGGCTGTGCTCAGGATTTACTTCTGCCTCTATACTCAGGAATTATTCCTGGCAGTGCTCAGGAAACCATATGGTGTGCTGGGGATCAAATTCACCATGTGAGATAAGTACCTTGCCTACTGTAACATCTCCCTAGTCCCATCTGATTTTTATTTTAAATTTTATTTTCTTGTTAAGGCACTGTGATTTTTTTTTAAAAAAATTATAGACTTACAACTTTTCGTGCTTGTGTTTCAGCCATACAATGCTCAAGTACCCATCCCTTCACCAGTGCCCATTCTCCACCACTGATGATCCCAGTATCCCTCCCACCCCCCACCCCATCCTACCCACCCCACCCCAACTCTGTGGCAGGACATTCCCTTTTGTTCTCTCTTTTTTTGAGTATTGTGGTTTGTAATAGAGGCACTGAGTGACCATCGTGTTTGGTCTATAGTCTACTTTCAGCGTGTATCTCCCATCCCCAGCAGGTCCTCGAACCACACTTTACTTGATGTTCCCTTCTCTATCTGAGCTGCCCCTTCCTCCAGCGTGTGAGGCCAGCTTCCAAGCCATGGAGCCAACCTTCTGGTACTTATCTCTACTATTCTTGGGTGTTAGTCTCCCATTCTGTTATTTTATATTCCACAGATGAGTGCAATCTTTCTATGTCTGTCTCTCTCTTTCTGACTCATTTCACTTAGCATGATACTTTTCATGTTGATCCACTTATATGCAAAGGTCATGACTTCATCTTTTCTAACAGCAGCATAGTATTTCATTGTGTAAATATACCACAGTTTCTTTAAGCAGTCATCTGTTCTCGGGCATTCGGGGTTTTTTCCAGATTCTGGCTATTGTAAACAGAAGGCACTGTGATTTACAAAGTTATTCATAATAACATTTTAGGTATAAAATGTTCCAACATCAGTCCCACCACCAGTGTCAACTTCCCTCTGCCGGTGTCTCCAAATTCTCTCCCACCATTCAGCCTGCCTCTTTAGCAGGCACATTTTCCCCCATTCTGGCTTTTGATCCACATCTGGTTTTTGATCCACATCTCCACATCCATGAATGGGATGGGCTCAAGGGGTTACTCCTAGCTCTGTGCTCAGGGATCACTCCTGGTGGGACTCAGGGGTCCTTATGTTGTACCAGGGACCGAGGCTGTGTAGGCTCCAGGGAAAGCAAGCACCCTACCCATTATGTTAGCTCTCCAGTCCCTAGTTTGGTTATTTGGGTAACTATATGTTGTTATTTTCACTTATTCTTACCCACTTCCCTTTCTCTGTTGAGATTGCAGGGTCCAGGAGTTGCGTACTTGCTTGGCTGTGGAGCTCACATGGGGCCACAATCCTGCCAAGGATCCACTCCTCTGGTGGTGCTTGCATACATGCTCACTGGGGCTATACACTTTGGTTGTGTGGCTCACATACATTCTGGTTGTAGTGCTTGCTGAGGATTGCATGCATTAATTTGGGAGCTCACAAATGTGCTTGCCTGGACTGGTGTTGGAGTGTTGGTGCTCACATTCTTGTCGGTGATGCTTGCATATATTTTAAAAATACTTTGGCACCAAGTGGAAACAGAGATCAACAAATGGGACGACATTAAACTAAAAAGCTTCTGCACCGCAAAAGATACAGTGACCAGAATACAAAGACAATCTACAGAATGGGAAAGGATATTTACACAATACCTATCAGATAAGGGGTTGATATCAATTGTATATAAAGCACTGGTTGAACTCTACAAGAAGAAAACATCCAACCCCATCAGAAAATGGGGTGAAGAAATGAACAGAAACTTTCCCAAGGAAGAGATACGAGTGGCCAAAAGGCACATGAAAAAGTGCTCTACATCACTAATCATCAGAAGATGCAGATCAAAACTGTAAAAAACTAAGGCTCGCCGAGGGGCGAGTGCACTCGTGAGCTCTCTAGGTGGCTTTGTCTCACCGCCCGCGTCCGGTGCCCCAGAACCGCTGTGTGTGCTGTCAGTCGAGGGCAGGCGACGGAAGGAAGAAGGAAGAAGGCTAAACTGGTTGCTCGATCCGTTTATTTCATTCTCTCCCTCCGCTTCTCTCCCGCTCTCCTGGATCTCTCCCCGTGGATCTGCCCCGTGGATCTGGCTCGTGGATCTGGCTCGTGGATCTGGCCCCCAACCCACTCTCACAGCCTAGTTAAATCTCCACAGCATCAGGGGGTTGGGGCATACACGTAGGTGTGGCCACCATCAATAGGGTAAGGTTCCTTTCCCTTAGGGGACGCTTCTCCTAGGACTTAATTCTCTTTCAGCAGAAGGATCCACCCAAGGGCGGAGTCCCATGAATGTGTTTCTCTTCTCCTCAGCCAGCAAACATATAAGAATTCATAATATTAATTATTTTGTATGGACACAATAAGAGATGCATTAAAGCTTATAGAATTGCTCTCCTGGGGCCATCTCAATCTCAGACTACAGTGCTCAGGCCAGATCAGTCTTTCCTATCCCTGGCAGGGTCCCAGTCTCATAATTACTATTGGATCATGACAGCATTTGCCTATGATCAAGCTCTTAACTTATAGTTAAGAATTAGGCACTTTGGCCAGGCCCATCTCAATGCCAGGGTAGCACATAACTCACCGCTTGCCCTGGATCCTTCCTGTCCCACGTCGGGGACCCTACTTTGGGGTGCTAGGAACTGAGGGCAACTGAGGCTTAAGTGGAGAAAGCAGAGGCCCGGGAGGGAATAATATTCGAGGCCAATTAATTCCTGTTATAAAAACATAATATTGTCTTCTTGTGTCTATACAAAACAGTCATAGCTTTAAAGTAAATAATTCAAAAGGCACAAGAAGAGGAGAAAGGCAATATTAACTTATATAATATAAATTCAGTACCCTAGGAAGGTCTGACCTTGCAAATTAGCAGAGTTGGATTAAGGGAAAGCCGAGGATTAACTCTTTTGGGGAAGAGAGCATGGAGAAGTGATTATAGCTAAACAAAGGGATGGGAGAGATTCGGGAACACCTTGATGGGTGTGACTGGGGTAAGCCTAAACTCTGGGTAAAACCCGGACAAGCTACTTGTGGCAAGGAGGGAAAGGGCAAAGTAATGTCATCCTACATCAACCATGAGATACCACCTCACACCACAGAGACTAGCACACATCCAAAAGAACAAAAGCAACTACTGTTGGAGAGGATGTGGGGAGAAAGGGACCCTTCTACACTGCTGGTGGGAATGCCGACTGGTTCAGCCCTTTTGGAAAACAATATGGGCACTTCTCAAAAAATTAGAAATAGGGCTCCCATTTGACCCAGCAATACCATTGCTGGGAATATATCCCAGAGAAGCAAAAAAGTATAGTCGAAATGACATCTGCACTTATATGTTCATCGCAGCACTATTTACAATAGCCAGAATCTGGAAAAAACCCGAGTGCCCTAGAACAGATGACTGGTTGAAGAAACTTTGGTACATCTATACAATGGAATACTATGCAGCTGTTAGAAAATAGGAGGTAATGAATTTTGCACATAAGTGGACTGGCATGGAAAGTATCATGCTAAGTAAAATGAGTCAGAAAGAGAGAGACAGACATAGAAAAATTGCACTCATCTGTGGGATATAGAATAACAGAGTAGGAGACTAACACCCAAGAATAGTAGAAATAAGTACCAGGTTGACTCCATGGCTTTGAAGCTGGCCTCACATTCTGGGGAGAGGGCAACTCAGAGAAGGGATCACCAAGTATAATGTGGTCGGAGCCATGCAGGGGAAGGGTGATGCGGGCTGAATGTAGTCTAGAGACTGAACACAGTGGCCACTCAACACCTTTATTGCAAACAACAACACCTAATTAGAGAGAGAGAACAAAAGGGAATACCCTGCCACAGTGGTAGGGTGGGGTGGGGGAGATGGGATTGGGGAGGGTAGGAGGGATGCTGAGTTTACTGGTGTTGGAGAATGGGCACTGGTGAAGGGATGGGTTCTCAAACTTTGTATGAGGGAAACATGAGCACAAAAATGTATAAATCTGTAACTGTACCCTCACGGTGATTCACTAATTAAAAATAAATAAATTTAAAAAATAAAAAAACACTTTTTTTAAACAAGGGGAAAAAATACAAATAAAAATACTTTGGGGTCATACTCAAGGTGCTCAGGGGTTACTCCTAGCACATCACTTAAGGGACCATGCTGTTTGCTGGGGATAGAACCTGAGCCTCCTGCATGCAAAGCCTAGACACTATTGGCCCCTGTTTTTAATCTTTCTTTCTCTCAATTTCGTTTTCTGGCAGTGGCAGAGATCAAACGAGAGCCTCGCACATGCAAGGCAAATGCTCTACCACAAGCAACATCCCTAGGCCCCTCCTTCACTTAATCCTTAAGTAAGAGCCATGAGTGAACCTATTCTTGGACACTTCATAGGACATAGCCTACCCATACTCCAAGAGTACCACACCATATTTGACTGTCGTTCCATTGTTCATCAATTTGCTTGAGTGGGCACCAGTAACGTCTCCATTGTGAGACTTGTTACTATTTTTGGCATATCAAATACGCCATGGGTAGCTTGCTAGGTTCTGCCGTGCAGGAGGGATACTCTCGGTAGCTTGTCATCCCTGTTCCCATAGTGAACATATATATATATATATATATATATATATATATATTCTCTATACATATATAGAGAGAGAGCACAAGGTTCAACCTTTAACATGTTAGTGATCTCTTATAGAAGGGCTTAATGGCCCCTTGACAAAATACAACAATCTTACAATCTTCACACTCTTTCCTCTAGGGATACTTTTGTTGCATTTCTAGCAATTTTTCATAACAAACAACACAAAATATATTATTTCAGCTCTGCTTTGAGGCAGAGATTGGGATTCAGGATGGAAACATCCAAAATATGGTGTGGTGGGAAGGTGTAATGGTGGTGGGATTGGTGTTTGAATATTAAATGTATTCAAATATTGTAAACTACTTTATAAAATAATTTTTTTTAAAAAAATCATTAAGTGGAAAACAAACATCTAGAAACCCAGGAGACAGGGCTTTCTCCAAACTAACCCTTCCAGACTTGCATGCCAGGGTGTTCCCAAGGTTTCTTCCAACCACACTATTACGGTTTGTATCTCTGTACCTTTTGCAGGAAAATATCTGAGGCTGTTTAGTGACTGGACAAAGTGAAGGGCAGCTCTGTTTCTTGTGAAGCCTGACATCTTTCCTTTGGCCTGACTGTAGAGAGAGGCATTTACGTGGGATGTTACGAAATAACCTGGGGTGAAAAGAATGGAAAGTACCTGACACCTTGCTCTCTTGTCAGACAGGGCAAGAAGTGAGAGGGGGCCCACCAAGAGAGAAGGGACATTTCAGTGGAGGTGAGTGGGGCAGATGGGACAGTTTGCATGCAGGCTGGCAGGATTCCTTGAAAGGAAAGAGGAGATTGGTATCTTGGGTGTCAGTGACTAATTTAATGTAGGTTGTGGAGGCCACTGGCCATCAATCTTGATGAGCCTCCCAGGTTATTGGGGTCACCGGTAAGCAGCCTGGCCAAAGCCCTTCATTTTCTCTCTGTGCACAAGTCAGGCAGCCCATTGGGTTAGTTGTTTGTCTTGTTCCTGCTCCCCACAGCCCAGCACTCCCATCCACTGGAGGTAGGAAGGTTCTAGGCAGGTAGGAGCCTGGATGACTGGTTTGCATGGACACCTGATGTCTGTGAGAACTTTTCAACTCTCTGCATCCATGAGAAATGGAAGAGATTGAGAAATGTGGGAGTTGATGCTCAGCTTTACATGTTTGCTGTGGGCCAAAAGAAGCCTCAGCTTGGAATGCACAGGTATGCTCTTTACCTGCTGTGGGATTTGGACATGCTGCATAACTGCATTGAATCTTGCTTTTCACTAAGGTTGAAGAACTTGATTCTCTACGACTCGATGCCATGAAGTTCTGCCCAGATCCTTAGAAGAGGTCGCTGTGAGTTTGGTCACAGTTTCCTTAATTGTACTGAGAATGTCTATGTCTACCATACTCAGTAACTGAAATCATTTTTCTTTTTCTTTCTTTCTTTCTTTCTTTCTTTCTTTCTTTCTTTCTTTCTTTCTTTCTTTCTTTCTTTCTTTCTTTCTTTCTTTCTTTCTTTCTTTCTTTCTTTCTTTCTTTCTTTCTTTCTTTCTTTCCTTCTTTCTTTCTTTCTTTCTTTCTTTCTTTCTTTCTTTCTTTCTTTCTTTCTTTCTTTCTTTCTTTCTTTCTTTCTTTCTTTCTTTCTTTCTTTCTTTCTTTCTTTCTCTTTATCTCTCTTTCTTTCTTTCTCTCTTTCTCTTTTCTTTCTCTCTCTCTTTCTTTCTTTTTTCTTTCTTTCTTTCTCTCTCTTTCTTTCTTTCTTTCTTTCTTTCTTTCTTTCTTTCTTTCTTTCTTTCTTTCTTTCTTTCTTTCTTTCTTTCTTTCTTTCTTTCTTTCTTTCTTTCTTTCTTTCTTTCTTTCTTTCTTTCTTTCTTTCTTTCTTTCTTTCTTTCTTTCTTTCTTTCTTTCTTTCTTGCTACCAAGCTCAGGAGATCTGAGGGGGTCCCACTGGGGATCCTTGGCCAAACTAGCTAACTGATGAGTGCACAGGCCCTAAGATGTGATACTGCTCAGGCTCTTTGGTATTAAGGACACTGAGGCACAGTGGCCTCTAGGACTGCACCCAGAGTCCTTAGGGGATCATGTGATGCTGGGGATCTAACCTGAGTTGACCTGAGTGTCCCTGGAGACATTTTCTAAAGAAAGTAGAAGGTGTTCCAACATTACTTAAGCTTCAAGAAATCCCTCTGGTTAGTCCAATGAACTTTTCCTTGGTGATTAATGTAAATATTGTGATGTCAAGGACTTTACTCAGGACCTTACACCTGTAAGGTTGGCCATCTTTTTATTATGAAGCTCACACAACACTACTATGAGCCAAAGTTCAGATACCTTTGCTGTTGGGTCCCAGTAAACTGAGATGCTGATTCTGTGCTCAGAGATAACTCCTGGTGGTGCTTGTGGGCCATATGTGCCTGAGGATTGAACTAGGGTTGGACACGTACAAAGGAGGTGTCCTACTGACTGTTCTGTCTCACAGTCCCCTTGTAATATTCTTTCTTCAGATAGTCTCCTGTTTCTGCTTAGTGATTTCAGGATATTATCCCAAGATAATAATAGTAGTTTGGAAATTTTTCTAAAAAAAAATTGTGATCTTAGGGATGTTGCTCAGTGTAAAGTTCTTGTCTCACAAGTCCGGGGCCCTGAATGTGATCCCCAACACTGCAAAAAAAGATATCCATGGAATAGTTTCTCTTTGTTTTCATAGTTTCTGTTTCCTTTAAGTTTCTTTCCCTTACCTACTGCTTTGCTCCTGCTATTTTGTAATTGTGACTTTTCCCAGTGTTACTGTTCACTGGTTTGCTCATATCTAAACATGAGACACTCATCGTTGACTGGAAAGAATCAGTGGTCTTATTGTCTTGAGCTTCACAACAGAGTGAGACTGATGCTCTAGGTGAGCCCTGGTATTTTCGGCTTTTTCTTGTGATTTGATAAGATTCCACAGAGAAGTCTTTGCTAATCTTTTCTTCAGAAGATGGAAGCTTGATTTCCAGTATTTCAGTTACAACATTCAGGCAACATTCGTTGATTTGTCTACTGGTGAAACACTATATCCACCCTCAGCTGGACCATGTGTCCTCTAGTGCACTATTTCTCAGCTGGGGACTAGGTGGTTCCCTGGTGAGCCCTAGGGTATTCCAAGGGGACCACAGGTGATAACTGCCTGTGGTGGGGGGCACAGCTCAAGATTAGAGGGCCAATCGGTAGGACAGGGTTGCTGCAAAAAGGAAACAAAGTTATAAGGGAGCCATGGTTGGAAAAATACTCTTCTAGTGAAGATATTATGATTTACCTGACCCAGAGGCCCAGTCTTGGTCTTCTTGTTGAGTGAAATAGTCTATCTTTCGATGCCTGCGATGGAATAAACGCTATTCAGGGTGTCACTACTTCCTCAAGGGGATTTTTATTCCAGACCACCAGTTTTAGCCTTACCTCTCCCAACATCCAGAAATGCCAGATGCCTCCAATTCTTGAGACTTTTGCAAGCTAATCACTATATTTTATGTCTCTACTCTCCTCTTTCAGGATTTATTTTCTTTGAGTGAATCAAGCAGTAACTACTCATCTGCCTTTTAATTTCCAAAAATTTTTTTGAATCTTCTCTGAATTTTTTTGTGTGCTTAACTCCTTTTTAATCCGTCTATTGTTATTTTAAAGCAATTTCAAAAGGGAGCAGATGTTAAAGCATGAATTTATTCTGACCTCTTTAGTTGAAATTCCTAATAATTTTTTTTATTTCTTTAGAGAGAAGCTTCTTTCTTTATAACCCAGCCCCCCTTTCTGACTTGTATTTTATATCAGGTACATAATAACTTATTTTCTGCAAAAGTTGATATTATATTGCACAATCACTATTAACTTAATTCTCAGTGAGCTGTCAAGTTGGGAGGAAAGAGCATATACATGGTCCAAAAAAGGATTGTTCTAATGTGTTAAAGAAGCCATAGTATGCTCAGAGATTCTTCAGGAAAATATTTTTAGATATCATATTTAAAGTTCCACATAAGACATTTCAACAACTCATTTGCTTAATATATGCCTTCAACCCAAATTTTCTGGGAATCAGTGTTTTACCATATGCTTCAAAGTATTCTACAATGTCAAGAAACTAACCCAAGCTACAGAATCAGAAACAGCTGTTGTGGTGGACAAAGTGAACCCCCTTTCCTTTTCCCATTCTTCACCCTGAAGATGATGAAAAAAAGACCAGTGTCAATAATCAAGAGAAAAAAGATTCAAAGTTGAGAACCACTAGTAGCATCACTGCTGGACAATGTCCATATGACCTTCTTTTTTTCCTTTTTGGGTCACACCTAGCAATGCATAGGGGTTACTCCTGCTCTGCACTCAGGAATTACTCCTGGCGGTGCTCAAGGGACCATATGGGATGCTGGGAATTGAACCTGGGCTGGCTGTGTGCAAGGCAAACACCCTACCCGCTCTGCTATCACTCCAGCTGCTGCCCATATGATCTTAACAGTCACCTCTAGCCAACAGAGGTTGCTTCCTGAGAAACCCTGCAGTTTGTTTCTGAAGACTTCTCATCTGATTGCAAGTTCATCCCCAGGTGTGCATAGGGGAGGTTAGAAAGGAACCTTGTGAATTGTCCTTCAATCAATGACAAATGAGAGGTGTTCTTAGTGGAGGGAGGTTCTAGCTATCTAGCTCCTCTGTTGGAGTAATTCTGAGGCAAGTTCTATACTATCTCTTTGCGTTCCTCAATAAGATTGAATTCAGTTGCCCATAGTGGTAAACAGATCTGAAAAGCACCTTCACTGACTTTCCTATCTTTTCTTCTCTGATTTCTTCATGACTAATGCTTCTGTGGTTATCCTTCATAAAATCCAGTTGCAGTCACCTTAATGCCACTGGTGAATTACAGACCAAATGACTCCTTAAGAATTAGTCTATCTCATAGCGGTCACAATCTGACTATGAACTCTACAAAAGTTGAAATAACTCAAGGGGTATGTAAGGAGATTGCTTCCCTGGGCTCTCAGAACATCAAACTAACACTTGCACAGTTAAATTGTGAAGCAGGAAAAGAACAGATGTAATTTAGTTTAACAATTTTCTCAGAATAGAACCTCATTCTACACATCCCTGATTAGGGATAACCCTATTCAAATTTTGTAAAATGCAAAAGAATGCCCCAAAACATCCAACGTTTCATGTTGTGGTATCTGTCTTGAGTTGACAGTGGTAGACCCCAGAAAAAAAAGGTATAAGAACAGAAAAGTTCCAAAAAGCAAGTGTGGTAATTGAGAGAAATAAGTTTAGGCTACCATATGCAAAAATGCCAATAAGAACTGATTTTTGCAAACATTCCCTAGCCATGAAGACAATTATTAAGCTAAGCTGTTTCCTTGGCATTGCATTCCCAAAATATGTTCCTTTCTGGTTTCTAGTCCATCCCTATTTTCCTTAAATAGAAGTTCCCCTCCCAAGCTCCTTGCCTCCCCTCATTCTCATTTTCATTCTATGTTTCAATGAACATTCTTGATAGTCATCTAGTGGTTTCTCTTGACAGTCAGTGATAAGTAAACATTTTTAATAGCATGTCAACTCCTAGTCACATAAACTTCATTACAGATTGCTTATCATAGGGTCTCACCCTGTAGGTAAAAAATAAAGTCTATGAAGTAGTGTGAATACACAACTTCTTGCCAAAACCAGGAGCTGCTTATACAAAGTGCATCTTCTGTGAAAGATGCTCCTTGCAAAAATAGTCTTTCCCAGAACTGTGAGGACACTGGGATGTTTGCCTTCTCTTTCCCCTTGCCCTACAAAACTCCTTCCCTCTCCCCAGCACAAAAACTCTGAATCACAAACAATTTTCAAGGAGCATAATATGTGAATTACTAGACAGAAAGAAAGGTACCAATTTAGGAAGTCCTGAAGGTGAGTCACATGATTTAAAAAGCTGAGTATCAGACAGAAGGAAAGGGATAAGTATATAATGACTTCTTTCATATGTGCTATTTAAAGATACATAGTAAGGAAGCCACATATAGCCAAATGTGACAGAACTGGAAAACTAGTCCACAGAACTGAGCTTGGGAGGAGCGGGGAGGGCAGTGAATAGAAGGGGTTGTTTGGACCTTGGTGAAGGAAAGTGGGCACTCTGGTAGAGGGTCTGGTGTTGAAATTATGTATGAAACCATTATTAACAGTATTGTAAACCACAATATTGCGGAATAAAAGCAAAAACATATCACCAAGAGACATTGACTGCACAGCTTGAAGGGATGTAAATGCTAGAGGCAATGAGAAAGTAAGAGAATATGCATATGCCTTGAAGTCTGTTCAGACTTGAACTTCATTCACCAGTTCTGTGAGCCAAAACACTTACTTATGTTCTTCTAGCTTCAGTCCTATGAGAATATACCAACTCTGGAAAGAGTTTCAGGGAATAAACAATTAGTTTAGTAAAATGTCATGTTACAAGGCACTGCAAAGATACAAGTCATTCTTGTCTTTCCCTTCTTCTCTACAGTAATGCAACAAAAACCTTTAAGATTTGAATACCTTAATTTGAATTAGGTAGCCTTAGTCAATTTAAATCAATTATAAGTTTAATTTTTTTATTTTATAAAGTAGTTCACAACATTTGATTACATTTAATATTCAAACACCAATCCTACCACCATTACAACTTCCCACCACCATATTTGGGATGTTCCCATCCTAAACCCTAACCCCTGCCCCAAAGCAGAACTGAAATAATATATTTTGTTTTGTTTGTTATGAAAAACTGCTGAAAATGCTACAAAAAAGTTTCCCTAGAGGAAAGAGTGTGAAGATTGTTGTATGACTCTTTTGAAGACAACAATGACCATATGGTCTGAGGAGCCAGAAATAAAACTCAGTTCTGACTGACTCTAAGAACTGTAGTCTGAATCATCCACTGATACTAGGCAAATGTGAGGGGACTTGGTGGGGATGGGGGCTAGGAGAAGGGGAGGGTGAATGAAAGAAGACATTAATCAACAGCAGACTGGAAGGACAAGTACTCTATTTTGATAGGGCTAAGGAATGAGCTTGACCAAGGAAGTAGTTGGGAAGCAGAATGGGTTGAATATTTATTATTATTATTATTTTAATTTTTAAAATTTTATTTAATCACTGTGAGATAGTTACAAGCTTTCATGTTTGGATTACAATCTCAAAATGATCAAACACCCATCCCTCCACCAGTGTACATTCCCCACCACCAATATCCCGGGTATACCCCCCCTTTCCCATTCTTCCCCAGTCTCCATGGCAGACAGTATTCCCCATACTCTCTCTCTCTCTACTTTTGGGCATTATAGCTTGCAACACAGACACTGAGAGGTCATCATGTTTGGTCCATTATCTACTTTCGGCATGCATCTCCCATTCCAACTGGTTCCTCCTGCCATCATTTTCTTGGGTTGAATATTATATGAGTTCTGTCAAGGCGGAAAAGTTATATCATGAAACAAGGAATAAAACACCATTTCAAAATGGTCTGAGCAAAATGGATTTTAATATCTAACAGACACACAGAGAGAGACAGAGGGGGGAGAGAGAGTGACAGAGAGAGATACAGAGAGAGAGAGACAAAGACGGAGTCAGAGAGAGATCTTAGGATTATTTTGGTCGCTTGACTATGCCATCAAGGATCCAGATAATTTACATTCTACTTCTGGTACCCCCCAGAGCTGCCACAGCACCATCTCTGGACAAGCTACAGGATAGTGGCTGTGTTTCTTTGTCATTCTTAACACATCACACAGAAAAATCCATATCCAAACTAAAGAGATTTTCATTTCCATGTATGTGTTTTGCTTATTGTACCAACCAACAGCAAGCCTTCTAGAATCCCTAAAAGGACTACCGTCAGTTGCCCCATCACACTTATGTGACGTGGTCATACACACATAAACCATGATAAGGGGACAGAAATGACTGTGATTCAGTGAAACAGAACAATGTTGATCTGGGTGCAGGAGGAGGGTGTCCTTTCCCTGAATACCTAGGGACAAATTCACGGCTTTGCCAGCATGTCTGTATGCATGTATGTAAGCTGTGCATGCATATGTACACATGTGCATGATTGCATTTTTGCACAAAATATAAGCTCCTAAAGAGGCAGAGTCTACCAAGTGGGCTGCACTGTCTTTCCTGAAAGTAGAAAAGAAAAAAGAAAATAAGAAAGGAGAAAACATGGGGCCTGAGTGACTCAAAGGATTGGGGTACATCCATTGTATGTGGGAGGCCCAAGCTCAATCCCTGGCAGTGCATGATCCCTTGAACAGCAGGGAAAAAAACTTCCCTGGAATTCCACCAAGAAAACAATTAGTCTGCAGTGAACCTTCCAAGCCAGCTCTCTCGTCCCTGGGCACTTCATTGTGTGATTTCTTGCCTCCTTTTGTGTGGAACATGCCTTCTTAGGCCTGGTATGAATCAGACTTGATTCTTTCAGGGTCATTGTAACCTCTCACACATTCTTGTGGTTGGCACTCGAGCCCTTATTCTGGGGCCCTTGACTTTCCAAGTGTCAAGGAAACTGTCTGCCTATATTTTATAAAAGAACTATCTATAGACCCCTGGGAGCCTAACTGTCATAAGGAAATGCAAATGACAGCAGTGATTCTTTCAACAATGAATTATTCCTTTAAGGAAAAACAAAACCACAAAGACTATACTGAGAAAGATGTATTTCTTTCAAAACCTTGCGTTTTGAGTTCCCACTCAAAAAGCTGTGCCCCGAAAAACCTTCCTCACTCCTTGCTGTGCAACTCTCCTTGAGACCATCACCAGCAACTTTGCTTCTTTGGCAGACAGTGAACGTGATGGAGTCCATCCTTTCTCATTCGGATGGTGGCGGGGGTGGGGGACGGGGCTAATATTAAACAGAGCTCCATCTCATACTGAAGTGAGCCGTGGCAAGGAGCCCAGTATTAGAGACACAAATAAGCTGCAGGTTTTCAAAAACCTGCCAGCAATCCTCTGAAACAGGAAGAGGACACTTAGAACCTTTCTGCTAACTCTCAACGGCAGGCCTGATGCTCAGATCCGAGTTTCCCTAGCTCCCGAAACCACCAGCCCTGGAGTTGACTCCAGGGACACCAGACTGAGTTGCTGCCTCACGTATCTATGGCAGCTGATGAGGAAAGTCTCAAGATAAGCCCTCGATTTTCAGGAGCAGAAGGGGGTTATAAATGTCATTCCTCTTCTGGGAGATGTGGCATGTGACTCCATTAGACTTCCAGGAGAGTTAAAAACAAACAAACAGAAAATGAAAGGGGGCTTAGGATAATGGGGTGGGATCAGGGCTGCCACTTTAGTGTTGCCAGAGAGCTTCTTCTAGTCACCTTGCAGGCCGGGCCTCAAGCTCAAGTGGGATTTAAAGCCAGACTGTTCACCATGGAATGTGCTAGAACAAGTATGTAAATTTCATTGTCTCAGACTTGGCAATGGGGTTCCTTATGTCTGATAGTCTTCAGTTTCGTGTGAAAAGTCATCACAGATGAACACAAGCAATACAGCTTAAACAGAGTTCTCATATGAAAAGAAAAGTGAACAACTAAGTCCAACTCACGGACTATTGAGCTAAGCAGTGTTTGATACCATTTCACTATTCAACAGAAGCGAATGCCATTCCTTGTAGTGTGAGGTGATGAGAGTCAAAATGCTAGGAAGGAGAATTCTAAATTTTCTTTAATTCAATAAAAGAATGATTTGTCAAGCATCGTGTCCTTAAAGGCAGGCGCACACACACACACACACACACACACACACACACACACACCCCACACACACACCTGTGTATGTCCCGTTATTCACATGTCTATGTCACCACTGACACATAGGAAGTAGAATAATTATGTCAATAAACAAAGAGCTCCAGAAAAGATAAAGAGTATCACCTGGAAGAGCCTATGTGTTAAGACATATTTAGGTAGGTACAATGACAATGAAAAAGAGTGGTCTGTGGAGTCTACTAAAAGAAGGGTTTTATTTGGGGCTTAAAAAGTGAAGGACCTGGCTGTAGAAAGTAGAAGAAAAAGAGACAAATTAAAAAAATAGACAAGAATAGTCATGTGTGAGTTCAATTTGTTCATATTGGGATTTTTATTTACTCACATACCATCCGCTTATAATCAATAGTCTGAAAAGCATTATTAATTTGGTCTTTTTTGTTACTTTTCTAAGAACTGCTTGATTTTATTGTTCAGCAGCATATCTGTTTCCACTAAAGAGTTGTAGTAGTCTTTTATTTTATTATTATTTTTTAAATTTTTGGGTCACACCCGGCGATGCACAGGGGTCACTCCTGGCTCTACACTCAGGAATTACTCCTGGCGGTGCTCAGGGGACCATATGGGATGCTGGGAATCGAACCCAGTCAGCTGCATGCAAGGCAAACACACTACCCTCTGTGCTATCGCTCTAGGCCCAGTAGTAGTCTTTTCAAAAAGGAAAATAACATAAGGATATTGGTGAAGAGTCTTGGACACTTTGGCGGTCGTGGGTTTGGTAACTTAGTACACATCTGTATAAGGTATGTATGACCCCTCTGCGCTCAGGGATTACTCTAGCAGTGCTCAAGAGACCATATCAGGTGTGGAGGACTGAACCCAGCTTAGTCATGTGCAAGGAAAGCCCCCTGCCTACTACACTATCACTCTGGCACCAAAACCATATATTTTAACATTATTGTAACTATGCTGCCTAAACTATATAAAATAAAATTTTATTTAAAAATGAAAGTAATTGCCTTGATACTTCTACACAAGTATGGCATGACTAATCACTAATTGATGGAAGAGGGATACAAAGTTGGCAGCATGCTACTGGCACTTTTTGGACAGTTTAAGATGTTTTTGTGACTTCATCAAAATACAAAAGGTTTGACTGCCAACTTTTTTCTATGCTGTGGAAATTTAGACTAACTTGGGTTGTCAAAAATATTAATTATGTTTTCTCTATGAAACTAGAGAAGGATCTTACTTTCATTCACTTTGCTTTCTTCACAAACATACAATTATTTTATTGTATCTAAAGAGTTTTGTGTGCCTTTTGAAGGAATAGACTCTATTCTTGAAGTCAGGCAGGTGACCAAGAAGTGTTTGTTGAATGAATATATTCAATAAATCAAATACTAATTCATTTTGAAATCAGAATTACTTTTAGAATAGAAGACTATCAATTTGGGGTTTGAAACATTTCCTCCTAGTACCCTAAAAGATGAAATAAATCTCTAAAAGTAGATCCTTCAGGACCCTGTGCCAGGCTGAGTAATCCCTGGCATCCCTGACGGTGAAGGTGAGGCTAGAACCTGCCCAAACAGAGCACCGGCAGCTGAAAACCTCCACACTCCACAATACCGCCATGCCCAAACTCTACACCATTGGCACATTTCAAACTCTACACCACTGACAAACCAGGAGTAGCGCATCACTTTGGATGGGGTGTCAAGTAGAAGGCAACCAATATTGATTAAGAACATATAAATACACAAGGGTTAACTTGTAACAACATGTTGTTAGCAATCTCTTCTACATGGGATTAATGGCTTCATGGTGAGATACAGCAATATTCACACACTTTCTTCTAGGGAATTTAAAAAAAATCATTTTTTAGTGAATTATAACAAGTCATATAGGATAAAATATTCAGAGCTTCCTATAGGGGCCTACTTGAGGGGTGGTTGAGAAAAGTGAAACTAATGGTGATGGGGAAGGGCAATGGTGGAGAGGTTGGTGTTGGAATATTGAATGTCATAAATCATATTCAACTTAAAATTTTTTACAAAAATTTTTAAAAGCTTATTTAAAATGTTCCTCTATATTTGGGGGGAATAGTTTATATAAATAAGACAAATTTGAGTTGAAAGGCTGGGAAATACAGCAAAGTGCATGTTTAGAATATGTTGCCTGATTTGGTCCCTGGCACCACATGGTTTCCCAAGCATCACCGTGGGGGCCTCTGAGCACTGTCACAATGGCATAGATAACCTCTGGTACCACCATGCCCTAACAACAGCATCCCAGTTGGCTGAGAGTCAATAATGTGGCCCCCGCCTCCTGGCCCTGCTTGGGAGGTCCCAAAACAACAACAACAACGGCAACAATGATGACAACAAAAACAATCAAAACAGAAAAAAATTTGGATCAGGAAGATAGCTCAAAGGGCTGGAGTACATATTTGGATGTGTGGACTCTGGGTTCCATCCCTGGCACCTCAAGGACCTGTGGGAGCATCCTTCTGCTAGCACTGTGCCAGGCGTAACTCTTAAGCACTGCTGGGTGTGGACAAAGAGAAAAATTTAAAATATGATTCAATATTAAATTGGCTGGGATATTTTAATTTCTAAAGAGTTTATTAAATAAAGTATTTTTGTGATTAGTAAAAAGCCAAATATTGGCTTTGCTTCTCAAGACACTCATTTTATTATTTGTGATTCTAGGAGCCAATTTTTCTCTTTAATATGACGATCCTTTCCTCTTCTACCACACAACACAGATTCCCTGTTTTTATAACGATCAACATTTGTCGACCTGCAACTGTGCTGATTTCTTTAATATTCCTAAGGTCATTTCTGGTACAGTAGGTATTGGCTCTATGTCCATTTCAGAATTAGAGAAAGCAAACCTGAGGATGTCAGTCATCTGTCCAATATGACAATGCATAAGACAGGAGAGCCAATGCTAGGTTTCATGAGAGTCTTCCTCTAAGACATGCACTCATATGTATATGTATGTATGTACTCTGAGATACTAATAAACCTCTCCATGAGAAAGCCTGGCACACAAGGAAAGGGAATAACGAGAACTAAGTCTATTGGTGATTTAATCCTGACCTTGAACAATGCAATGTACTGAAGTTGGTTCATCCTGCTTTCAAAAGTCAGGCAGCAGAGACATATACAGACTGCAGATTACCAGGTTTGGGAGGGTGGTGAGGAGTAAGGGAAGTTTGGATTGACTGGTAGTAACTTGGGAACATAGGTGAAGGGTCTGAAGTGCCAAGGTGGTATCTAAGAGAGATAAGAGTATACAACCAGTTCATGACTGTCAGTCAACAGAAATGGGGGGTGAGTGGGAGTGAAGGAAGGTCTGGCGGGAAGTGACATGGGGATGGGAATGGAGGGTCACGGGCAATTAGGTGGTGGTGGTGTTTACATCAATACTTTGTGTACCTCAATCCCTAAACTAAAAACTTGTGCACTATTATAACCCTATTACCTAAACTGTAAAATAAACAAAAATAAGCATCAAGTTACAGTCAGTCAAAGAGAATACACAATTCTCCTTTTCCTACATTCTCCACACTTACTGTTTTCTGAGACAATAGCCAATCCAACAGAGAGAAGAAACTAGTTCACAGTGTTTTGATTGGATTTTCCCTGGTGATGAATTGAATGCCCAGGTTCCATCCAGACAGAAATAAGGAAACACCAAGCAGATGAGTGGGTAAAGGAAATGCTTCTCTGTACAATGGAATGTTATTCTGCTTTAAAAGGGGGAGAAACTCCAGTCATGTGTGACCATAGGGGTGAACCTGGAAGACATTATATTAAGTACAATAGGCCAGACATGGAAAAGACAAAAGCTATATGATCTCATTTGCATGTAGAATTTAAAATAGCCAAACTCACATATGCAGAAGCACTTTGGTGGACAAGGGACTAGGCAGTGTGATCACACCTCCACAAGACTGCGGGGATATGTAAAATCATCTTTCCTTTTGTTGCTTGCCAGTGAGTGTCACGGTCCCGAGAAGGACTGCATGAAGGTTGCTCTCTCTGCTGCTCTCCCTGCAAGTCCATCCATCATCCCTTCCCTCTGGATCCTTCACAACCCATGGAAGAAGCTCAGCTCAGAGAGAAGAGAAAGATAGGCATTTTGTTCTCAAAAATCTCCTCTCTGTCCCCAGCACACCAAGAAAGGGGGTTCAGCCTCGATCGCTGCTGTATAAATGTCCTGTCAGGCTGTTTATACTCACAGTGCATTTTCTTGGCTTCCCGAGCTCTGTTAATTGCCCCCAGCTCAGGAACCTTTGAAAGGATGAAAGCCAGATTGCAGAAACACACCAGTGTTTATCACGAGCCACTTTCCAGGGGATCCCTCTCACAGAAAAGGGCAAATCCTTTTCTTCAGAAGCCAAGGCTTGCTCGCCTCCAGTCCTGGGTCCTCTCTTGCTTGTTCAACAGTTCCCTTTGAACTGGGGATTTCTGATACTGGCGGGGTGGCAAACTCCTCCTTGTGGGCGCTAGTCCCAAAACTTGTATATGGAGTTGTGGTGCATGATGTGGAATGCTTGTGTTGGGTGAGTGGATTTTGAATTGTGTGTTTCACTACACGCCATCCTTCCAGTACTTCCAGACAATATCTTGGCTGTTCTTTGAAGACAAATTTCTCCCCAGTTCCTTCCCTGCAATGCTTATTCCTATATTTAGGAGCTTTGTCCAGGTGGCACATAGCTAACACTCAAGGGTGTAGCCAGCTACTATATTGGGAGGATGCTATAACAGGAGTATAAGAGAAGTTGTTAAGGGTTCTTAAGAGAAACTCAATGTTCCATGAATTCCCATAGGAATAGGTACTCAACTGGAACTTGGGGCAGGTGTGTTCAAGTATGACCCAGATGTTATGTTATTCCACCTTCACAATCATCTATGAAGTCAGAAAATGGAGGCACAGAGATATGCAATAACTAGATCATAGTGACATGGAAAATAGGTTGTTAAGTAGAACTTAAACCCTGGAAGCTTGCTCCTTAACCACACCGTCATTCTTGAGATGGGGCACTTAGGCTTGGCCCTTGAAAGACAGGGACAGTGATTGGTGGGGTGCATTCAGAGAAGAGCCAAAGAACTGTAATAAGAAAATTATTAAAAACATTCCTAAACCATTTTACCAGTTTTGTTGCCTTTGGTTGTTTGTTATTTCCTTACTCTGTATCCCACACATGAGAGAGATTATTCTGCATCTGTCCATTTCCTTCTAACTGACTTCACTTAGAATAACACCCACATAGTTCCATCCACATAGTGGCAAATTGTATGATTTCATCCTTTACTATAGATGAGAAATATTCCATTGTGTATAGAAACATACCACAGTTCCTTTATCTAGTCATCTGTTCTTGGTCACTTGGGTTCTTTCAAGATTTTTCTTATTATACAGAGAGCAGAGCAGCACAAATGTCTTTCTGAAATAGTGCTTTTGGATCCCCTGGGAAGATTCTAAGAAGCAGGATTGCAGGGTTGTACAAAAGCTCAATTTTTCATTTTTTTGAGACGTGTTCATCCATATTGTTCTTCAAAGAGGTTGAGCTAGTTTGTATTCCCACCAGCAGTCAGTGAGCATCCCTTTTCCTGCACGTCCACACTAACACCCGTGGTTTTTGTTCTTTCCCATGTGTTCCAGTCTTTCTGGGGTGAGGTAATATCTCACACCAGTGGTTCAGTTTGAATTTCCCTGATGATAATTGATATAGTGGTTTTTCCATATACCTGTTGGCCACCTGTTTATTTTCTTTGATGTCTACAGAACCGAGCTTATTTGGAAGGGAATGGTGGGAGAGATCCTTGGGTCATTGGTGGAGGGAAGTGGCACTTTGGTGGTGGGAGATGTATTGAAATAACATTTGTTTGAAACTGTAATTAACAGTCTTGTAAGTCATGGCACCTCAATAGAAAGGGAGGGAAATAGAAATATTCCTAGGGAAATTCATGTATTTATTCAAGAAATGTTTCTTGGAGAGCTACTGAGTGCCAGACATTGTTTAAGCTCTTGAGATCATTAGGGCACAAAGATCCCTGTCCTAATGGAACTTATATTTTAGGATAGAAATAGGTTATAAAGTGAAGTGTAGCATAACTCATTTAGAAGACATAGAGATGAAGAAGTACACACAATCTGGTAGGAAGGGTTGCTGGCGTGGATTGGGGCAAAGTCAGCTTTTAGATGGTGAAGTCACCATTTAAATTAAGGTAGAGAGAGAGGCCAACTAAACTACTTTGGACACCAGCAGCTCGCAGAAATGCCTCTAGACTGTGAACTGAGCCACTGCCCCATGCGGCGCCAGGGGGGAAGGGTTTCTCTCTCTCGACTCTTCCTTTTGGGGCACAGCATGGTGATCACCGCTTTTTGAGCACAAAATGGAGGTACCAGCTGGCTGCTGTGGGACGCTCGAGAGATTCCAGGCAGAGGGGGGTACCGGCCCCGCCCTCCGCTGAGATTTAAGCACGTGTGTGGTCTTTCCACTGCTGCACGAGCATGATCCCGGAGGCCAACTAAACTACTTTGGACACCAGTAGCTCGCAGAAATGCCTCTAGACTGTGAACTGAGCCACTGCCCCATGTAGCATCAGGGGGGTAGGGTTTCTCTCTCCAGGATTTTCCATCTTATGAGCACCAAGAAAGGGAAGCAAAAGCTTGCAGTGATGCAATTTCTGGCAGAATTTTCCCTGGACTTTATACAGAAATCCAAAACCACGCGGCCGCTGTTGCAGCCGCACGACCTATCTTTTAATTGTCAGAAATGTGAAACGGTTCCTTTTTAGCAGGTCTGACTTTGGGGGGAAACTCCAAACAATAATAGCGAGTTTTTTGTTGAAATATTGAAGGTAATCAAAGTAGCAGCCATGTCTCTAGACTGTGAACTAAGCCATAGCCCCACGCGGGCCGAGGAGAGGAAATATCCTTCTTTCTCAGTTTTTTCCCTTTTCGGGGAGAAGAGGCATGGCATCCGCAATATTATGAGGTCTATTAAGCAGGTACGAACTTGGTGGCGCAGGAAGGAGAAAAAAAGAAAAAAAAATATGTATTTGGAACAGCGGGATGCTTGGGCAGTCTCGGGCCGGGACCAATACTGGTGCGCGTTCCGCCGAGATTCGACCCGGGTGGCCACACTTTTGTGCGGCCACTTTGCTGATGATCGACCAGGATCCGGAGGCCAACTAGACTACTTTTGGTCCCAGAAACTGCTCGCAGCCATGTCTCTAGACTGTGAACTAAGCCATAGCCCCATGCCGGCCGAGGAGGGGAAATATCCTTTTTTCTCGGTTTTTTCCCCCTTTTCAGGGAGAAGCGGCGTGGCACCCACCATATTATGAGGACTATTAAGCAGGCACAAACTTGGTGGCACGGGAAGGAGAAAAAAAAGAGGTAGGTACTTGGAACAGCGGGACTTCATATCTCTTCATTCTCAGCAATGGAAAACTAATTATCAAATTACTGCTTCCTTGGCAGTAGGGCTGTCTTTTTTGGAGGGAAACTCCAACAACGATAGTGAGTTTTGTGTTGAAATATGGAATGTAATCAAGGTAAAGAGAAAATGAAGTGAAATTTATCAGTCACGCAGGCAGGGGCGGGTGGGCAGGGGGTGGTGGGACATGTACTGGAGTTTTTGGTGGTGGAATATGGGCACTGGTGAAGGGATGGGTGTTTGAGTATTGTATAACTGAGACATAAGCCTGAGAACTTTGTAACTTTCCACATGGTGATTCAATAAAATATATAACTTAAAAAAATAAAAATAGTAACACCCTAAAAATTAATTAATTAATTAATTAAGGTAGAGAGGGATGAAGCCATATCATAGACTCATACCGATGCATCTCTCCCTATTTATAACACCATCAACTCTATCTTTTCTTTCTTTTTTCTATATGTTTATCTGTGTGTCACACCAGGCTAAGAAACCATGAGATTCTTGAGATGTCTTCAGATAAATTTTTTCCTCTTACACTGACAATCCAAGCTGCTAGAATAATCCACAAATCGTCCGGAAAGTCTCTGCAGACTTAGAAGTTTGGGATCTAGGCGCAAGGCTGAACATGATCACTGAAGTTTCCTGGTCTGCGGGTCAAGAAGGGCTTCCTGTCTTCCTGTTTATCACATCCCACTTTGCCTCCGACCACACAAGAGGCCAGCTCCCAGGACAAGGTTGAAGAGCAAGCCCTCAATGGGCCCTGCAACCAATGATTTTTCTGTAACATGACCTTCCAGAGTTAAGGAGACATCAAAGGAATGAAGAGTGAGACAATTGTAGAATCCCACTGAAGAAATATATGCAGTTCCAGAACCCTGGCCTGGATTCTACAGTAAAAAGCCCAGATAGGGTAGCAGATGGAGACACTAGCTCCAAGTTGGGATTCTGCCTCTTTGGGTAGTTAAGTAACTCAAAACCATATAGAGTGAAGATACTCTTGGAAGGTCATAGGGACAAATGCCTAGATTGGGGGGTGGGGGGGGTGGGGAGGTTGGCTCTGACAGCAGTAACAACATACAGATGAGTTTGTTTGTCTGAGATCTAGACAGCCAATATCTGAACACACAGAGGTGCACCTTTCTGGGCATGCCATCCAATAGGTGTATCACCTCAAACACTAGATCATCTCCTCTTGGACCTCCAACAAAGAAGCACATCATATAACAAATGCACATCAACACAGAGTCTTTTCTTAGAATCCTCTTTCCCTGTCAATTTTCAAGAAATACATCATCAATTTTCAGAAGGCAGGAGTGGATTCCATGAGATGGTGGAAGTAATGTTGTGGTTAGGTATTGAAAGCTTATTTTAAAAAAAGTTATAGCTCTTCTTAGGAGATGTTGTTTAATTTTAAAGACCTGAAAAGTTTTCAAACTAATTTAAAGAAGAAGAGGTGACGGTGGTGACAGCATATTTTTGGAATAATGTGGTTACATGGGATAGAGCCTAGCTTGGGAGGGCTAGGACCGAAAGCTGTCAACTGGAACTGAATTGAAGGCCTCTCTCAGCACTTCTGCCTCTTCCTTCTCTGCCAGCAAACTTTCTTGCTTCTCCAATGCAGAAACAGGTTTTAGCTTCACAAGATGTCCAATCTCAGGAAACTCTGACCAGCGTGTCAAGATCCCAATTCAAAATACCAAGCTAGACTGAACCCAGGTTAGGTCAACAGAAGGAAAAATGTAGAGATAAAGGAAGGAGAAAATTTTCAAGGTAAGGGTGCATATTTCCATAATGCCTATTGTAGACTCTTCACAAAGCAGGAAAATATTTCATAGAGCAAAACAAAACTAACACTGGGTCACTTAGAATATGAGTGTTAACTGCTTGCATGTAGACCTGGCTTTAATGAAGATGGGCTTTATTTTCTATTTCCCTGATTGAAGCAAAAGCAAAGAAGCAATCATTAGGCAACTCATTGGAATCCAGGTTTTCAGTGGGAAGCGATTTCTAAAACAATTCTAAATGAGTCGTTCTTGAAATTCTTGTCCTTGTGTGGTCGCCTCTCCTTGAGATGGGTAGGTCTTATGATTCCTATCTAACTATAGCATGGGAGATAAATGATTGGAAGACACCTCTGAAACTGGAAAACTAAAGGGCTGACTTCAATTTTTTTCCTCTATTATGTTCTTACTTTAGGACTTTGGGGACATCCATAAAGTAAGAAACTAATATCAATATTCAGTGTCTTTTTGGCATATACACCAAGTTGCCAACCAACATATAAACAAGCTCAGTTTGCCTACTCTCATCAATTAAGATAGAGCTAAAGTAACTTTGGAAAATACATTAACTGATGTTGGGCATTTGCCTTGCACATGGTTGACCCTGGTTCAATCCCTCTGTCTCTCCCGGAGAGCCCAGCAAGCTACTGAGAGTATCCTCCCCGCCCTGCAGAGCCTGGCAAGCTACCCATGGTGTATTTGATATGCCAAAACAGTAACAACAAGTCTCACAATGGAGACATTACTGGTGCCCGCTCAAGCAAATCAATGAACAATGGGACTATAGTGCAGTGCTACAGATGTTTCCTAAGAGGATCTAGCAAAACCCTACACATAGTCCAAACTCAGAGAAACAGTGTGATCATCAAAGTTTGCTTAATCTACTTAACTAAATTTTTGAATGAAAGAGAAAGCTAACACCTAGTACAAGGAATCTACCATCTTGTTTCCTTGTCATCTTTGGGTGTTATCCTCATCCAGTGGTCCAGGATTATTCACCACTATACCCACTTCCCAGCTAGCACCAAGGGAGAATGATAGGGGAAGGAACACCTCTTATTTTCCAGGACACAGTTCAGAAGTTGCACAGTTGCTTCTCAGATTCTCTGGTCTGAATAAATTATATGATTACTTTATTTCTCAAGGAGGATGGAAGGGCATCTATCCTCCCACCAAAAATCAGGAACTAAATTACATGAAAGAAGGAGCACGAGTGAAAGTGGATAATTCACTGTCTTTGCTATAAACACAATGTCCTGCATGTTTTGGCATATCTCCATGATTTGGAAGAATCCAAAAAATGAAAGATAGAAGATACCTACAAAGACGTATGGAGAGTCTGCACAGCAGTTGACAAATCTTTGTTTACTGGAAGAATTCATGAACCAGAAACCAAGATCCCATGATTATTTTTTCAGAATCATACAAGTACTTAACCTCAGGGCTCTTGCCAACCTCAGGGCATGAGCCTCCACCAACCTCCCACCCATCAGCCTCCCACCTGTGCTTGGAAAGGGCAACTCTCAAGTATTATTTGGGGTCAGACTAAATGTGTGGTTTGAAAATGAGGAGAAAATGACAAGTAACAAAAGGCAATCATTAGTGGACCTGGCATTTTTTTTCCTGCTATACTAGAATGATTTGGTTTCTAACACCTAGTGGACAGTATGCCAACTCTTTACTTCACCATGAGCTCATCCAGTGTCATCTATGGTGGTCAAAGCATTTTAATTCAATGGAAAACAGGTGAGAAGAGAACGAAAAGATTCTCTGGTTCTTTCCTGGAATCCCTTTCTCTTAAGGAAATGAATGTGTAAGGGATGCTCCTCTGGATTTTCTGTTAGCCTTAAGTATGGGAATTGGTGGCAATGGTGCTTAAGCTGCATTCTTGGACCCAGAAATGAACAGCACATTTGAAGGGGAGTAGGTAATCCAACTCTGGGTGTGAAGATGGAGGAGCTCATGGATTAAGTCCATCTACTTCACTCTAAACTTTAGCATGAGAAAGAAGTGAACTCCCATCTTACTGAAGGTTCTCTCCTTGGGGTAGAGGTATATCTTCATTTATATCTTAAATAATACATAAAGTTTAGAAATATTACTTAATTGGAGACTTTGTTTAATCAGTAAGTAGTTTTCCTTTATTTTAAGACAGAGTATGCATGCAAAACACATTTCATTAAAATTGTATGACCTATTTTAAGAGTTGTGGAAAAATATCTTGAAGTGGTCTGTGGTGCAATTACCACCCAATAGAGTCTAATTCTCTTCTGCAGATAATATTGCTAATTTTATTTCAATATACCCATCTTTCTGTATTGCCAAAAATAGAGATTCTACTGGAAACTTAAGATTCTATGACCACACAAAATATGTATTAAGCAAAAAAGTGGGTCTTTTACAAGAAGACAGCCTAATTACGACTGATGAATAGAGAGAGTAAGGAATGCCACTTGGGTAACAGAAGTGATTATTACTTGGAAGTCTACCTCTACATTCCTTGTATTTCCAAGGACAATGTGAGCACCACAAAATGTTTAAGAAAGACAATAATCAATCACCTGTTACAAGATGGATACTAGTCCTTGAACTGTACCGAGCTTTCAGCCTTTGTACCTATTCCCAAAGACCATCCTTTCCCTACCATTTTGTGTACTTATGTACTTGTCTGTGCAGACTTCTGAATGACAAAGTCTTGACATAAGGCCACAAACTGTCTCTAAGGATCCAAGCATTTACTTCATCCTTGTTAAGTTTGACATTCTCTTGAAACTACTATAATAATGTGTCATCTTTGAATTGTGACTCATTAACTTGCCTAATCTTGTGGAAATATCTTTATATCAGTAAACAAATGAAAAAGTCAGTTGTATACATATGACTCATATATGAATAACGGAATGAATTAAACATGAAAATTGCTAACTTGAAACAATTTTTCCCTTCTCACTATATCCCATCAGACACATTGAAGATTTGGATTGTTTTTGTGGGCCACTGAGGAAAACTCTCTGGCACATCCTACAGATTTTTGTGCTGATTTCAGGTACTAAAAGTCCAACTTGTTTAGCAGTAAGATCTTGAATTCTCATCCAACCAAAACTTTTCCCCCTCCTTCCACTCTGACCTGCCTCAGATAAGGGATCTTCAATGAATGAGTGATTTTCTTCTCCCTATCTCTGACATCTCCTTTGAAGTGTTTTGCTCTCAAAGGTCAGGATGGAGAGTAGGGGTGAGGAGTTATAGAAAAAGGCAAAGTTGTCGTTGCAGAATAGGATTCGGATTCCCTGAGTGCTGCATGCCCTAATGTTTGTTCTTCTTAATTCCTTAAGGCCCCAGAAACTGAGGATTCCATGCCTGAAGTCTCTTTGAAATGATGTCTTGTAGGATAACATTGGTTTGTCCTTTCTGCCTTGCCACAGGGAGCTTAGGTTTATTGGGTTGCACCCATTCACAGTGCTCCTGATGCACTCCTATTCCTCTGTGTTTATTTGTAACCTCTTTCTTTGTGCTCCACTTCCCTAACTGGTCAATCACCTTTATCTCCCAATCAGACTGTTAACTTGCAAATATTGCTTTTCTCTTCTCCTATGTCCTTTGCATAGTTAATTCAGAGTAATATCCTTTTGGTATAGGCACAGGAAGACAGTTAATGCTATGCTTATGTAACTTGGGAGTTAATTGACTCTGAATGATATAATATTCACTCCTGGGCATCTGTTTTCTCGGCATAAGTCTCAGTTGCCCTTACTTCCTACCACCCCAAAGGCAGGGTCCCCACAAAGGACTGGATCAACCCAGGGCAAGCTATGAGCTACCCTGCATCGAAATGGTCCAGGCCAAAGAGCCATAAAACTTAACTATAAGTTAAGAGCATGGTCATGGACACGTTCTGTCATGATTCAAAAAGTAACAACTAGATTAGGACCCTGCTAGGGTAAGGAACAATTAATCTGGCCTGAGCATTGTAGTCTGGGGTCTATCGCAAGATGTCCCCAGTAGAGCCACCCTATAAGCCTAATGTATCTTTCACTGTGTCCATGTAAAATAACTAATATTAAGAAGTAGAATTAAGATGTTAATTAAGTCACTGGACTAAGGAAAGGAGAAAAACCCCTAGGTGGTATTTCCACCCTTGAACCTGATCTCCTGACTGCAGGAGATCAGCAAGGGCTTTGATATGTTGTTTGTGCTACCCGACAATGTAGGTAGGTACAGCTGCTACCCGGCAATGTTGGGAGGTGGAGATACTAGAGAGAGACCAAGGCGGCGAGTGCAGAGATGTGAGTGAGGGAGACAGGAGACAGGAATGAGGGGCCGTGTGACACTGGAATGGGGAGCTTAGTAGGATTGGAACAGGCGCATGGGAGAATGGAATAAACGGCAACTGATCAACAACCAGCCTGGCAGCCTCAATTCCTCCTTCGTCTGCCCATGGCATCGGCCATCCTGGGTGGGGAAGCAGTGCAAGACCACCGAACACAGGTGGTGGGAGAAAGCCACGGGCTTCCTACTCGCTTAGTGATTACACAATGTCTCCTTTCACAGACTGTCCTCATATTTAGCTTCCAGTTGGTTCTCTGCTGAGACCACTTCACTCCTCCAGATAACCTCTGAAGAAAAATCCTTATGGAGAAGACCTATCACACCCATTCTCAAGGGTGGACCCTTAGAAACATGCTTGCTTCCTTGTCCATATCAACCTGTGCAAGGTTTCTTAGACAAGATGCTATTGCACGCTGTACTCACTTTGAGATTCTTTTGGATGAGAAATACTCAAACTCCCCAAATTCCCAGTCCATTTCACGGAGGACGTGGCTTTTGGTACACAGCAATGGAGTCCTCGTTAACATTTTCACTTCATGCTGAGCAAGAGCAGTCCCTGGTTTGGATACTCTTCCCCGTAATCCTACTGGAAAATGGTCTTTCAGTCCATCCCCCATCTACTCTTCTCTACAGGAGTCCAGTAACCTAGCCAGGTCCTTTAGGGCCATTTCCTGAAAGCCCTTCTTTCTTGTGGCGACTGGTATGTTGGCAGCTGTCTGAGTCCAGCTGTGTGGAGCCACGGGCAGGAGCTGTATGTGTGTAAGCAGAGGCCTTTCAGCTGCCCACTGGACCAGGCCAGTGCATTAGGATACAACCACCAGCAAACAAGCCATGTGCCAAGCCCCAGGGGCTCTGTGGCAGAGCCAGGCTCACATAGAGCTGTGGCTCCAGCCCTGGAGTGGTACAGGCAGAGCCCAGTAAAGTTTCCTCTCAAGCCACAGGCCTCTTCTGATTTATGGTCTACCAGATTGCCACCCAACTGAACTCACACCGAACAAGCGCTTGTTGATTCAGCCACCACTTATTGGTTCAAAACACTTCGGCCAGTTTCCATCCCTCCCCACTCCACCCCTTCAGTCTAAGAGCCTTGGTTAGTTCATCTATTTATAATAACATCCTTTTTTTTCTGGGTGGTGGTTGAGAGTTGGGCTAGGTAAACTTGGTGGCTTATTTCAGACCTAGTGTCTGTTGGTGGAGGAGCTAAGGAAGACTGAGCACATTTCTCTTTGCACCAAATGGCTTTACAGTTAGCTCTGAGAGGAAACCAGGCTCTGGGGTTGAACGACTGTGGTTTCGGTGTTGGTACCACTCATCACTAGCTGTGTGATCTAGAAGAAGCCAGGGGAATTATGTACATTCCTGTGTCTCCCGGTAACGTGTTGGGATAAAACTTTCAAGGCCGACTCACAACAAATTCTCAACGTCAGCTGTCTTTATAAAGCAGGGGATGGTCCCAAACTTCAGTCAGATCATTTCCATAGTATCACATGATATACGGTGGTGCCGAATCAGTTAGATTAGTCAAATATGCCAGGAGACCAGTGTAGATGCTGTGTGTGGCATGTGTTAATCTGAGCACTATGCTGATTATTAGTATACAACATTTCCAATGTGTCCCATAAAGACTTGCAGTATTATTTTAGGGATCCCCAATTCTCTTCCCTCTGACTGCTTAGAAAATAACCATCGCAAATTGGATGAGCTATCAGGGTAATCATGCATGCAAAAGCAACTGAAAAATGTGCAGAATGAATGTTGCTTTATGATAGTGTTTCCTATGATGGTGTCAGGCAGTGAGGGTCTTTAGGCTAAGGGGTGGGAGCGTGGACATCAGAATCACCCTGAAGACTTGTTAAAAGATTGCTGGCTCCTGTCTTTAGGGTTTGCAATTTGGAGTTGGGGCCTCAACTTTGCCTTTTTATATTTTTAATTTTTGTTTGGTTATTGGGCCAAGCTGTGCTTGGAGCTTACTCCTAGCTCTGTTCTCAGAAATCACTTCAGTGCTCAGAAAACCAGATGTGGAACTGGGGATCAAACTGGTGTTGTCACCTGCAAGAAATGTGCCTTAACCCCTTAACTATCTCTTCAGCTCCAAGGATTTCACCTTTATTTTTTGCTTTTGGACCACATCCAGCGGTACCCAGGGATCACTCCTGGCAGGCTCAGAGGGTTATATGGAGTGATGAAAATTGAACCTGGATCAGTCACATGCAAGGAAAATGCCCTACTGTACTATCACTCCAGCCCAAGGATTTTACCTTTCTAATAGGTGTCCAGTATTGATGCAGTTCAGCTGGGTCTTTCATTTTGAGAATCACCAATTTTGACCTTCTCTGATATAAGTCCAGTCATTATTATTCTTATTTCTTACACATTTCAATATGGACACACACAGAATATATCTACACCTTGACCGTGGTGATCACACTGAGTTTTTTCCAAGACAATAAAATAGACCAGTCTGGGACACTTTGCCTCACTATCAGAAGCACTAACACTCAAAAAAAGAAAGAAAGAAAGAAAGAAAGAAAGAAAGAAAGAAAGAAAGAAAGAAAGAAAGAAAGGAAGGAAGGAAGGAAGGAAGGAAGGAAGGAAGGAAGGAAGGAAGGAAGGAAGGAAGGAAGGAAGGAAGGAAGAAAGAGAGAAAGGAAGGAAGAAAGAGAGAAAGGAAGAAAGAAAGAGAGAAAGGAAGAGTAAAGAAAAAGAGAAAGAAAAAGAAAAAAGTACTCTCTTCCTAAACATTGTGGGGGAGGGTTAGGACACACTATTCACTCTTCCTCCCATGTTTTCAGTCAGTAAAATTTGCCCAGTTTTGTTAAAACTGTAGAGGAAGGGTTGTTTGCTGAGTGGCAGCTCAGGCTGGGTTACCCTAGGGTGTTGTGACTCCCTGGGATGGCTGCAGATTTAGGTCACTGGTCTTACCCCCTGAGCCTGGCCTGTGTCCTTCCTGGGCCACAGCAAAACCTTTGCAATATGGCCATCCTAGCTCAAATCCATGGGCAAGTCTGAAACGCATTTAGAGCCTTTTAAGAACTTACAGACACATGGTCTGGAAGTTGTTATTTTCAGTTGAATGCCTTGAGATACTCAGTTACAAAGTGTTCATGATTGGGTTTCAGCCATACAACATTCCAGCACTTGACCAAGTTCATGACTGGGTTTCAGTTATACAATGTTCAAACACCCTACTGGATTTGGAAGGTTTCTGAGGTAGCAGGGTATTGGGGTTGTACTGCAGGTCCCAGGTTCTGCTGTGCCCAGCCCATGTGCCAGGAGTAGGCTATGCAGGAGAAAGGAGCTGATTTTTTCTCAGGGCTGTCCCTGATTTGATTCAACTATAGTCTGGAGGTGGCGGGCACTGTGTTTGCTTATTGAATATCTGGGGGGTCATCTTTGGATTCTGCTAAGGACCTACCTGCAGAGCATCTGCTCTCTGAGCTCCCTTGGCGAGGCCAGAGGGCTGGCTAGCCTGGTGTGAGAGCTAGGTAATCACCAGGCACTGTTGGTACTCAGAAAGACATAGAAGTGGTATATTGTATGGTCATGGGCTTGAAATTCTAGATAATTTCTGAATTTTCATTTTGTACCAAAACTTGCCTTCACGTGGCCGACCGGGGTTCTATTCCTCCATCCCTCTTGGAGAGCCCAGCAAGCTACTGAGACTATCCCGCCCACATGGCAGAGCCTGACAAGCTCCCTGTGGTGTATTTGATATGCCAAAAACAGTAACAACAAGTCTCACAACGGAGATGTTACTGGTGCCCACTGGAGCAAATCGATGAGCAACGGGATGACAGTGACAGTGACCAAAACCTGCAAATGATGCTGAGAGTCCTGGGCAGTAGTCTCGATCAGGAAGCAAAAACAGCGGCATCAGAGAGGACATGAGCGGGAGCTCCCACATTCAGTGAGTCTTCAGCTGTGTTCCTCCCAAGTCCTAGGAACCACAGGGCAAGGACGACTCAGAGTCACTAGCTCCATATCAATCTGCTCAACTTCTGGCTTCTTGGGAACTTCTTTGACCATGTCCTTTTTGGGAGGAGCAGAGGTGGAAGGCGTGCTGTGCTCAGGGACTGTTTCTGACTTGTGCTCTGAGAGCACCTCTGGTGGTAGTCAGAGGACCATAGACGGCACCAGGAATCCAACCAGGGTTGACAGGATGCAAGGCCTAGACACCTGCACTATCTCTTGGCCCCAGAGCCAAGTGTTGTTGGGTGTAGAGCTTAGGAGAGTGCATAGAATCAGGGAAAGTATTTTCCTTTGGAGGATTTGTCTTCTCATCTAGCATACCTGGAGGGCGGTCTGGTCAGTCCAACTCAAAACATTCAGATAGAATTTATTCTATGTGTGTGTGTGTGTGTGTGTGTGTTTTCCTTTTTAAAATGGAATCAGCATGAGATACACGGTCGCAAAACTGTTCACTGTCATATTCCAGTCATACATACCCATCCCTCCACCAGTGTACGTTTCCCACCAACAATGTCCCCAGTTTCTCTCCTGCTACCCACAATGTGCATATTTTACTCTTCTGTGTGTGTCCCTGCTTTCCATGCATTCTGCTTTTCTATGTATATATGACTTCCTTTATTCATTTTTAAAATTTATGTAGTCATTTCAATAGCTTTACTTTTAATACTTTATTTTTATGGTTCTACAACACTATAGGATTTCAGGGGTACAGCTTGCCCCTCTATACTCTGTGTGTTTGTAGGGGATCCCCACACAACTCTCAGGTTGCTCTGCCGTAAAACAAGCAAAAGGACCCTTGTATCCATTTCAACTCTCCCCTCCCCATTCCTCTGGGAACCACCATCATTTTCCTTGTGTCTCAAAGTGAGTTTTTGTTGTTTTTTGACCAGTTCTTTTGCTTTAGTACTTTATATGCCACATGTAAGTGAAACCATCCAGTAACTGTCTCTGATAACTTCCTACCTTCTTTCACTTAGCATAATCCCCCTCCAGTCTCATCCATTTTATCCTCAATTAAGCTTTTTGGTTTGTTTTGAGGGCCACACATTGCTGCTCATATATTTGAATGGCTGAGTATTAATCATTTTTGTTCTCTTAGTAGTCCCTCCTTTGGTTACTTTGGATGATTTTTTTTTTCAGTAATCACACCTCCCCTCTGTCATCAATGAGATTGTATCACAGTTGACTCTATCCTCCTCTGCCCCCAACCTCCCCCACCCCCAGGAACCCTTCTTTCAAAGACGATGACACCTAGAGTGACAAGCATAGTTGTGAAGACCTACACATCTCAGTTCAGACAGCCTCTACCTGCAGTTCACTGAGCTAGAGAAAGAACAGTCTGGAATTGCTGACATCCCTCTTGGCCACCACAGTAGCAGCTGGAGCCTGCCTGAGAATGAAGCCAGTCCGAAGGCAACCAGAGCAAGGGTTTGGCAAAAATTCTGCACACCTGAATCTAATACTGCCTGGAAGGATTATCTCCCTGCTCTTCCATTACATAAACTGATGCATGGTCTGTGTTGTGTCTTAGAATCTCCTTCTCCTCCTCCTCCTCCCCCTCCTCCTCCCCCTCCTCCTCCCTCTCCTCCTCCTCCTCTTCTTCTTCCTCCTCCTCCCCCTCCTCCTCTTCCTCCCCCTCCTCCTCCTCCTTCTCTTCCTCCTCCTCTTCCTCCCCCTCCTCCTCCTCCTCCTTCTCTTCCCCCCTCTTCTCTTCTTCTTCCTTCTCCTTCTCCTCCTTTCTGTGGTGTTGGCCCCCACATTTAATGCTGCCCAGGGGCCTCATACAACCAGAGATAAAATCCAGAGTGTCACACATGCAGGGAATGTGCCCACCACAGAAGCTACATCCCTGACTACTATGTTATGTTATTGAAGCTGGTTTGAGTTGAGTTTCTTTTGATATTTATTTAAAGAATCCAGCTTGGTGTGTCATAGTCTGATCTTGATACCAACAGGCCAACAGGAGTACACACAAATGAGATGTAACAAAGCTCAACAAAACCTAAAATTCACTCAGCTAGTCACACACACACACACACACACACTTTATTCTAGTAATCAGTCCAGATTTGCAGGACAAAATTTTCATAATCATTATCAAAGGTTCTAAAGCAAAATACATTGAAAATTAATATAGCTATTAAACATATCTGTGTATTCTAAGCAAGACCTAATTGCATTATTTAAAATTATTCATTCTCATTTACATCTCACACTGCCATTATATTTTCATTTTCCCTTTTCTCACAACTAACATTTTTCATAGTTTCTTCTCTCTCAGGTAATGCATAGAAGGATATCTCCAAAATAATTTTTCCCCTTTAGTTATGATTGAGGAACAGAAGCCCAACTATGGATGGCAGGAAATAATGCATCACTTTAAACATGTCTTTTAATTATAAATATCATGATATGGCTAGGTGGGATGATTTTGAAGAGACAGGATGTTACCTTAAACATTTACAAAGCTGTGGTTAAAACAGTCTCCTAAAGCTACCTTTTCGATCCACGAAGCTTACATAAATATTTGGCTGTTGGTGACAGGCTTAATAAATCTGTTTAGAATGTTGCAGCAATATTTACTTCCAAAGTAAAGGCATAGGCCCACTTTGACCAATAATTTTAAGGAGAGATGCTACTTTTTAGCACCTTGCATAAATATTTGCAAGTCATATAAATCTTAGATAACCCTGCCTCTTTTCAAAAGCTAATTTCTGCTCCTTACTATGTCCCCCCCCACCCCGCCGCCTTTTACAATGTCTCTTTTTAAAAAGAAGATAAAACTACTTTGACCTTCTCTAAGATGTAATGGAAGGTATCAGCTGATTCTGGTCTATCACAGAGGGAGGTTGGATTTCCTAATGGCCCAAAAGGGCAGTTAGGTACTTAGAGAGAGAGAGACAGAGACAGAGACAGAGACAGAGACAGACAGACAGAGAGAGTGTGTGTGGGTGGGGGGTTGGGGGTGGGGGTGGGGAGGTGGGGGGAGATCAGAACATCTCTGCCTCTAGCGCTTATGAATGATAGCACAAATCGTGTGGGGTTAAAACTCGTGTGTCCCAGAACTAAAGAACACACTCCCTGCTTGACCGTCTACATCATGGTGAGCGTAGAAAGCGCTTGAAACAAAAGGAAGAGGGTGAAGACTCTGAACTCCCCAGAGAACCTGTGATGGCCGGTATTCAGGGCAAAAGCTATTGTGCAACCGGGAAGGGTTCTGGTCCTTATGAAATAGGGCAAGAAGCCATCTGACTTCTCTCTGGTTCTCTTCAAAAGCTGAGTTTGGGGCTGGGGTGTGGCTGTGTCGTACCGCACATGACTTGCATGTGTGAGACTCTGGGTTTCGTTCTCTGCATGGGCAGGCCCCCAGCAACAGCAATAGTCACAAACGCTGAGTGTCTCCTTGATTTCAAGACTGATTCCCCAACTGGGGAGGACATGAATCATGGCGAACATCTCTTTATTAGAAAATAACCCCTGGATTAGTGAACACTTCCCTGAACTGCTATTTTTCCGTGGTTGAGTCTTTTTTTTTTAAATACCCAAAGGTATTTCCTGTTTACTATATAGTAGAGAAACCGGCTGTAGAAAACTCATCCCAAGTGCAAATACCAAAGAAAATTCCAAAGTGTTTGTCACTTGCATATTGCAGCTCTCCACTCGTGTTTAATTTCCAGTGAGTGCTAACTAAGCTAGCAGTCACCATTTCTACAGAACCCGCATGCTTAGTTTAAAAACACGGTTTTGTTCTTAAAGGTATCATGCAAAAATAAAATTGCTTTTCCTTCTCAAATTTACAACGAACTCTCCTGGTCTGAATATTGCTGGGCAGAGAGGCCACCAAAAGAACCTTGTTTTGGTATTTACATCACTGAGGGGTGGAAGAAAAAACTCTGATAACTGGGCTCTGAAGGGGCCCAGAGAAGGCTGTTTCTTTCAGTACTTGAATGTATATCAGCAGGCCCATCTCAAACAGACACATTTCTTTTTTTTCCTCTCTTTTTTTATTATTTTTTGGATTAATTTATTCTTTTATTGAATCACCATGTGGAAAGTTACAAAGCTTTCAGGTTTAAGTCTCAGTCATACAATGTTTGAACACCCATCCCTTCACCAGTGCACATATTCCATCACCAAGAATCACAGTATACCTCCCCCCTCTCCCCCCACCTCCCCAACCCCCACCCCACCTGTGTAGCTGATAAATTTCACTTTACTTTCACTTTACTTTGATTACATTCAATATTTCAACAAAAAACTCATTATTATTGTTTGGAGTTTCTCCCCCCTAGAGTCGGACCTGCTGAATAGGAAGCATTTGATAATTTGTTTTCCATTGCTGAGAATGAAAAGATATGAGGTCGTACGGTTTTGGATTTCAAAACAGACCCATTTATAAACCATGTTGCACGATTCAGGGCCTTACAGAATGCCCTTAACTCCTCCCTGGCAGGAGCTAGGGTGCGAGCAGCTTCCCGGGGGGGGGCAGGGCTGCTATGTTCGCCTCCACTGCTAACATGCAGGAAATGGCGTGCAGGCCCTTCATGCTTAGAGGAGCAGCTTGCCAAAGCAACCTGGAAAAGAGTGGGCCTTCCTGATGGCTGCCTTGAGGGTCACCATGCTATCTCCTGTCTCCTGGGACTGTGGCTGGGTGCTCACCTTACCTTAACATTTGCGGTCATCCTTAGTTAATGGCACAGTGATTTCAGGGAGCACAACTTCACACCTGTAAGTGTGGAAGCCTCACCATACCACCAACCCAAGTTCTGTGCCACACTCAAGAAGATCAGATGGGCCCCCTATACCTTCCCCCCACACCCTATCTCATCCCACCCTGCCCCCGTAACCACACTATTTTTCAGTTCAAAAATTATTTTTGGACAAGAACTGAGTGCTGAAAGGAGGTAAAGTGATATACCTGATTCAGTACTTGTATTGCTAACCTCAATACCAGAGAGAGAGAGGTAGAGAGATAAAGGGAGAGAGGGAGAGAAGGAGAGAGGGAGAGAGGGAGAGAGGGAGGGAGGGAGGGAGGGAGAGAGAGAGGGAGGGAAGGAGAGAGGGAGGAAGGGAGGGAGAGGTGCCTGACATAGAGGCAGGCTGGGGATGGTGGCAAGAGGGAAATTTGAGACACTGGCGGTGGGAAATGTACACTGGTGAGGAGATGGGTGATGAAACATTGTATGCCTGAAACCCAATCATGAACAACTTTGTAAATGTGCATCTAGTGGTGATTCAATTAATAAAGCACTGGGGGCGGGGTGTTGAGAAACAACAATTAAATGTAAAAAATTAATTTTGTTTTGGTAGTTCATTTGCTTGATTGGCATTGCACCTCTTAGAGAAACCATCTGGTAATTTCATTTCTGACTTACTTTACTTAGGAGAATCACCTCATGTAACATCCTTGGTATCAAAAAACATAAGACTGCATCTTTTCAGATGGTTCAGCAGTGTTCCCTTGAGGATGTCATCTATAACTATTTTATCCCCCTCTTTCCCATTTTCCCTCCCTTTTCCCTTCCCTCTGTCCTTCCTTTTCTTCCTCCTTGTTCTCTCTCTCTCTCTCTCTCTCTCTCTCTCTCTCTCTCTCTCTCTCTCTCTCTCTTTGTGACTCAGGGAAGGGCATTGGCAGGGAAAGTAGGTATGGCAACTAATTTCTGTTCAGCTTCACTAGACACCTATACTGCACTGCAGCACTGTCATCCCATTGTTCATCAATTTGCTCAAGCAGGCACCAGTAACGTCTCCATTGTGAGACTTGTTGTTACTGTTTTTGGCATATCAAATATGCCACGGGTAGCTTGCCAGGCTCTGCCGTGTGGGTTATATACTCTCGGTAGCTTGCTGGGCTCTCCAAGAGGGGCGGAGGAATCGAACCTGGATCAGTTGCATGTAAGGCAAACGCCCTACCCTCTGTGCTAGGCTCCAGCCCAGACACCTACAATGACTCTGTAAAAGAGAAAACTTATGCAATTTGAAAGACCATCATCCATCTTTTTTTCCTCTTCCAGAAATGGCAGTTATTCATAATGACAATGTTGTCCTGGAAACGGCCTCTCCAGCTGAGTTTGTGGTTTCTTTCCTGTTCCCTCTTGAGGATAAATGCCAAGGTTGCTATTCAGACCTGGGAAGTTATTCAGATAAATAATATTTCTGGATTCAAACAAACTGAAGAGGTCACAGAGCCAGCATGTTTGTTCTGGGCAGCTGGGAGGCTGCACTTGGTTCCTGGTCTTGGGAAAGGCAAGAGTCTTCCATAGCTCAGTCCTGAGGGTGCTGGCATGGCGGTTGCAAAGAAGACCATGTTCCCCAGTGGAGCACTGTGTCTCTGACCAGTGGGAGAGTCCAACAAGATAATTCTTTGATGACAAAAGCCCAAGTGTTTGGCATCCCAAACTGAGGTCATACCTAACTTTTGGTAAATCATGAGTTTGGTTGCATTTCAAGATTAGGAGGAAAATTGGAGGTCAAAATTCGTTTTTTTTGATCACACCCGGATGCACACAGACAGAAATTAGAGAGAAAAACTGGCCGTCAACAAGTTGTGAAAATATCAGAGTAAAAAGATGGACCATATGACACCACACGCGCACACAGAGTTTATAACTCACACCATATACTAGGATTCTCCAGGGCTGGACCTGGATGAGACATGCTTCCAAGTAACAGTCCTGAGAGAGGGACAAAGTAAATGCATCAAAGAGGGTACGATGACAAATAGCAGGGGCTTGGAGGAGGGGGCCTTACTTCCAAAATGAGAAGGGGAAAATATTAGCAGTCACGTGGGAGCAGGCATGTGCTTGACTGGTGCAGGGCATGTCTTGCTTGCATGAGATCCTGAGTATGATCCCTTACACAGTGTGGGGGAAGACCCTACACTGGATTCAAACAAACTGAATTGGGCTCTATCACTGGGTACAATCCCAGAGTAGCAAAATTGGTAGCAACCATTACTAACCACCTTCACCAACACCTCCACCCCTAGCACCACCTGAGGTCAGCAGGACTGGGAAGGTGTGTGGCGGGGAGAAGGGAAGGCAAGCAGTTTCCAGGTGTTCTTTTATCATCAGCTCTCAGAGAGGGAGAAGCCTACACCTGTAATCTTGAGGGGCAGAGGAACTAGGAGAGGAACCAAAAGATGGGGAGGAGAGTGTGTGTCCTAAGCCTGTGGGGGATTGCAGTGAGTGGGCCTGATAGGTACTGCACCAATGCAGCAATGAGACATCAGGGTAAACTGCATGTCCAGAAGGAAGTTTGGTGAGCTAAGGAGATGGGCACAGTGGTGAGCAAGTGACTCTGACTAGAAGAGGAATTTTTTTCTCCCCTCTCTCCTCCCCCTCCCTCCCTCTCTCCCTCTCTCCCTCCCTCCCTCCCTCCCTCCCCTCTTCTCTCTCTCTCTCTGTCTCTGTCTCTCTCTCTCTCTCTCTCTCTGCCCTCTCTTTGAGAGTTGGGCTCCCCAGTGACAATCAGGAAGTCTGGTGGCCCCACTAGTGATTCTCAGCCAGCAATATTGGATATATGGATCCAATATGTGGATCCACACATCTACACCACCAATAATCCTATGGCCTTTGACCCCAACTCTGTTACCTCCCATCCATCTCCTCTTATTTTGATTCCTTTATTTCCTATAATTTAGAGTCAAGGATTATTTAGGAATCCCCTTTTTGTTCCTCTCATTCCCTTGTCCTATTATTCTGTGTACTGTCAATGAGACCATCCAAGTACCTGTGCTTCTTCTGACTTACTTTGCTTAATATGATATCCCCCAGCTCCATCCAAGACAGGTGAGTGGGTAATGAAGGTGTAGTATTATACATATGGAATGCTATGCACCTGCAAGTTGCATGATGAAATATTCTCAGATTGAGACGTGCAGAACCAGGGTGCTCTCCCTTCCCCAGCAAGAAGGAAGCAGCCCCCAACACAGATATGACCTGCATGTCCCTTCACTCACCAATACTGTGAGCAGCTGTATTCCAGGGGCACTGCAATCCACTCAGGAGCAGAAGAGGAAACTATTTGTAACCAGCTGGAGGACCGAGGCAGATCCTCTCACTCTGAAACATCTCTGAGTTTAGAAACCTAAACACAGAGTCCAGATTGTGAAGCTTCCTGAAGGCCTGGGACGTATTATATGTTGCATAATACAGCTGAGACCCGGCGCTAGCTGCATCTTCCCAGTCGGGGCCTCTCCACACAGGGACCGATGTTAGCAGAGGAAGTGGTTGGAGGATGAGAAACAGGAGAGCAGAGAAGCAGGAGATAAACACACTCCAGAGTCAGGAACCTTCCGTGGAGTGGTGGAAAGAAAACAGGCGGCACTCCCTTTGTCAGAAGGGCACCCTGCGGAGAGAGGGTTGAGTGTTAGTGTCTGTGTGGATCCAAGTTCAGGTTCTTCCTTCAAGCATCTGGGTGCACCCTGGATTCCTTCAATCTTTTTCATATTTGCTTCACTTAGTCACACACTGAGGCTGGTCACAACTCTGGCCTCCTGGACGTGCAGCAATGAGCTGGGTCAGCCCCAGGAAAGGGCTTTAGGTAGTACCTGTTATAAAGGGAGTTCATGTTATTAACAGAAACAGTCAGTGCTTATTGCCCAGGGGAATTACTAGGAAGGAAGGCACCAGATTTTTCCCAGTCACTGACTGAGGTCTGGCAAGCATGCATCCATTTCCTACGTGGAGGGTCTCTGGGTGACTTACATGAAGTGAAGAGTAGAGTTGAGGCAGCCTCGAGAAGAAAGTCTACCGCCTTGTCTCTACCCACCTCTGTCATCCAGGGAAGCACTTGGGAGGTTCTAGGACTAGTGAAAGTTTGCAATGAGCCCTTGCTCGGCTGAGATGCTAATGTCCCACCAATCCCACTAAGCAGCCATCAAGCTGCACCTGATATCCACTTGACGTCATGCGCATGCCACGGGAACTGATCCCTGTGACCCATTTTCTTGGGCAGCCCAGGGCTCAGACTGGGTTGAAGAATCGCTCTTCGCAGGAAAGGGAAGTTGACTTTACTTGCCCAGAGTCTTACTTGCCAGACCTTACTTGCCCAGGATTTTTTGCCTTTCTTTTAGAAGAGAATTTCATGAGAATAATGAATTATAACAATTTGGGGGAGCGGGAGGAAAATAAAAGGAGAGGAGAGAGAGGTAAGTAAGATACATGCTCAAGAGAGAACATGGCCTTCTCCAGACTGGAGCAAACTAGAGGACTCTCCAATAATTAAGTATGAAAGTTCACATCTCAAGAGGGGTGGCTTTTGCATGGGCAACACGGGTGCTGGCTACATGGGTGCTGGTGGCGTGTGTGCCCTCTTCCTCTGCCAAGTTACCTTAACATACAATTTCCCAAACTGCCTCTAGTAAGCAGTTGCTAGAGGAGTACCAACGGGGAGTTTGGAGTAGTTGACGACTTTGTTGCAGCTGGGGCCTCTCATTTCTCAGGAACCCTCCAAGCACTGACTGCTCTGAAATTTTGCATCTCAAAAGCGGTCAGGCTTTTGAGGGAGCCAGTTACCCAAATCTGCACTCCCAAGGTCCTCCTATCTTCCTGCCTGCTGCACTTGCACTGTGGATAAATTGTTCAATCCCAGACAGGCAAGCAACTTCTCCTTGTAGCTTTGTGAACCTTCAGGGTCAGCCCACGCCTCGCTTACCTTGCTCCATTCTCATTTGGAACAGCTGCAAGACTGAGAGAGCAGCAAGCTCTCTGCAAAGGCTCTCTGCATTTACTCTGGTTTACTTCCTTCTTCCCTTCTCTTTGTTGTTGTTTGGGGGGGGGGGGGGTAAGGCACACATACTTAGATGCGCAGCTTGCACACTTGGTTGCACCAGAGATCACATGGGTTATTTTTGGTTCCTGTTTGGAGGTCACACCCTGCAGAGCTCAGGGCTTAGTCCTAGCTCTGCACTCAGGAATTATTCCTGGCAGGTTTAGAGGAGCCATGTTGGGTGCAGGGGATAGAAGTTGAGCCAGCAGCATCCCAGGCAAACGTCATACTTGCTCTACTCTTAACTCCTTCCTCCTAGACCAGACACTTCTGTGGCCATCCCAGGGATCATAAGCAGCTGTGTCCCTGGAATCACACTGAACATATGGGGTGTCAGGGATCAGACCTACAGGGCCCATGCCTCCAAGGTGCTGCCATTCTGAGCTGAAAGGCAGATTGGAAAATAAGTACTTCCAGGAGCTGGACACATCTCTGGTCCCCACAGATTCTTTTTGGGGTTGAAGGATTCAACGTAATGAAGCTCAGGACTTAGTGTAGAAGGTGACCAGGGGTCACTGCTAGTGTAGTTCAGGGGACCACATGTGGTGCTAGGAAAATAACCTGGGTCAGCAGAGTGCAAGGCACCTGCCTTAACTCCTGTACTATGTCTTTGGTCCTTCTCCTAATCTCTAACTTGAGAGAGCAGACAAGGTTTGGTTCAAGAGTCAGAACTTACTGACCCTTGGAAGATTAAGGATTAAGGAAACCTAGAGGTTTTTGATTAGATTATTATCTTTATAATAGAAAATTTGTGGGGGTATCTAAGAAAGGAAGTAGTTTTTGTTCTGTATTCTCTTCGCCCTCTCTCTTTCCCTCTCCCCTCCCTCCTGTCTGCTAGAGATAGAAAGCATATGTCCTTTCTTAACAATGTTGGTAAGTTTTTAGAAACTGCAATTATTGTTTTGTTTGTGCTTGGCAGTGCTTAAGGGCTACTCCTGGCTCTGTTTTCTTGGGCTATTCCCAGCTATGCATGGGAAATAATGCAGTGCAGGGATGGAATGAGAGTTAGCTGCATGCAAGGCAAACTCCTTCACTTTTGTACTATCTCTCCAGCCCTGGAAATGGTTAACTTTAAACAAACAAACAAACTATGTAGTATGTATATAGTAAGTGTATATATATATGTATGAAAACTATATATGTGTGTGTACATATGTACGTATGTATGTATGTATGTATGTATGCATGCATGCATGTATGTATGTATGTATGTATGTATCTATCTATCTATATATCTATCTATCCATATGTGGGAATTAGTCCCTCTAATAATTTTGCTTTATTCAAAGTCAGCAGGATTTGTAGCAACATAATTAATTAATCCAGAATACATGCATTCGTATATATGTACACAAACATGTGTATAATCTCTTACTGTGCCTTTTTAAAAAATCTGGGGTGATAAAAGGGAACAATAGATAAACAGACGGCAGATTCTTTCCCTGAGACATGAAGCTGACTGAAGTGAATGTAAACCAAGAAGAGTCAAGGAAAGTGTTTTTCGCCCATGTCAAGGTACGTAGCAGTGCAAGAGGTATCTGCATTCTTTTACCTTGTGCTTTGAAGGTGATAATATATTGAGTTTCCCCTCTCATGCATCAAGTTAGCTACAGAAGCTCCAGGTATGACATGAACGTTCAAAGGCAGGGTGGGAAGGAAGAGTGGCGCAGGCCCCATCTGCTTTCTCCTTGTGAGAAAAACCAAGCTTTCCCAGAAACCTCCTCTGCGATCTCCCACTTGTTTCTTTGGACAGAGTAATCCCATGGCCATTCTGAGCTGAAAGGGAGACCTGGAAATAAGTACTTCCAGGGGCTGGGAGCATTGCTTCTCCAAACAGAACGAGGGTTCTGTTAACAAGGAAAAAGGAATGATGACTATTAAGTCCATTAAAGTGTCTGCTGCAGCACAGTTTATACTTATTTTTGTCTGGCTGTGAAAAGTGCTTCCTTAGTCAGGCATTTAGTCATTCATTCAACAAATACATCTTCTTTCTCTTATTTAATAAATTTTAATTATTTTATTTTCAATTGAGATAATGTTGGTGTATATAAATGTATGTCTCAGGGGTTCAATGTCACGTCTCCTCAAAATATATAAGGACCAATATCCATCTGAGTCTAGGGGTTCCCTTCACCTACTACTCCCCCCTCTTCTCTTCCTCTAGTAATCCCAGAATGATTGCAAGGGCTTTCTTCCAGTTGGTATTGTCTGTTGTTCCCTTACTTGACTTCTCTATAACCTACATGTGAGTGAGATCATTCAATATTGGTCTTTCTCCTTCTGAGATACTCCACTTAGCTTGAATCCTCCCAACAGTTCTAGCCATGTGGTTGCAGAAGACAACATTTCATCTTTTTCTTAGGGCTTAGTAGTATTCCACTGTATAGATACACCTCGCTTTTTAGTCTTCCTCTGTCATTGGGCACTTGGGCTATTCGCAGATTTGGGCTATTGTAAATAATGGTGCAGTGAACACAGGTAAGCATTTTGAAATGAAAGTTTTTGTGCTCTCTGGATAGAAACATGGGTGTATAATTGCTGGGTCATATGACAGATCTATTTTTAACATTTTGAGAAATCCCCTCGCTGTACAAAAACATCTTCTATATGATAGGTTTGTGCTACCACATTGAATACAACAGCATAATTGCACTGAAGAATTTGAGTCCATAGTAATTTCTGAGCACAAACCACTTATTATGAGAGATATGTGGAGAAGTGATATCCAGCCTGCTCTTAGGAAGAAATGGGTAAAAACTGGAATAGCTCCAAAGAGGGGGTGAAGACAGAACAAAATCTTAGAGGATGGTGAGATATGGCCTGGAGGAGAAGAAGGCAAAAGGAGAGCAGAAGTCAAAGCTCATGGTGCCAGGGCAGGTTTTGAGAATCAGATCAGGGTCTCTTCAGGAAACAGACACTTTCTCGTGTGTTTACAACCCAGAGAATCCAGAGCAGGGATTGGTTATCTGGTGGGAAGAATTTCTGAAAGTTAGTCATGGGATAATGAGGTAATGCAAAAATTGGCATTAGCAGGAAGACACTGTCACCTCTGCCAGAGAGAAAAGGAAGGAATTGGACCCTGAAATCACAGTGGTCTTGTTTGACAAGAGTGGAAATATAGAAAAGGCATAGTGATTACTGTGTGAGCCACCCAAGGGAGCAAGGAAAAAAATACCTTCCCTTCATCTTAAATATCATTATTTAATCAGTGTTTCCCACTGGCCTGACCCAACCAGTTGGAGAACTGAAAGAATGCAACCTGAAAGAGCCAGCCATGGCGGATGAAAAGCAGAGCAGGAAGGAATGAGGATGCATCCTGAAAAACAGCTCAGTACCAGTAATGGATCGTTGGGAAGTGATATCATTCGTGTGCAAAAATAATAACCAACATTGATACCCATTTACAGACATCAGGAAGTTTGAAAAGTGTTCTACATGTTTTAACCTACATACCTGGTGCAGGTTAGGTACACAGAAAAGAGTAAGGGCAGCAATGATGGTGCAAATTTGGGATTCAAAGCAAGGCTCACATCCTAGAGGTCATGTGCCACACCAAGTGACGTGGCCTTAGGACTGAAGGAGCTGTATAACCAATGGAAGACTGAAGGCAGAGGAATTATATGGTTCAATTTGTAGTTGTAAAAAATCATTCCAGAGCTGTGCCTGAACTTTGAAGAATTGCTCATGCATCTGAGTAGATAATGCCGATATGACAAAGAACTGGGAACCTGACCAACTTCTCTTCCCGCCTTTTCTCTTCCTCTAGCTGGAGCAGACAGCAACACTCTGAACACTTGGGTAATCTGTTGATATAACCACGATCTTCGTTTATGTTAATGCAACAAAACTGGAGCAGCAGACTTTTTCAAACTAAATATTTATTAACAATCTATACAATAGCTAAACTAGTCACGTACTAATATATTACTCACCTCATTAACACTCTTCCGAGGGGACTTCAAGCCTAGCAATGCTTTAGAGAGTCTTCCTTTATCTGCTTGTTCTCAAAGTCTATCTAGTCCTTCTGAAGTGGTTTTAAATTTTAAAAAGAAATTAGTGTCTTTCATCATAGTATGTGGAGGTCATACTGACATAATCTGACCGAACCTCAGATTAACTTGAAGTTGTGACACAATTTTGTCATAGAGCTGAGATTTATGGTCCTAAAAGAGACATATAGAGTTTCTCTCTTCCACCTCTTTTACAGAAGAGAAAAGTAAGCCCACCCTGATAAACTCTAACCCAAGGACTTGAAAGTAGTGAGGGAGATCCACAGATCATGTAGACAGATCAACGCTGCTATGACCACTTCAATGACCAGGTGCCCAGAGCTAATGAGAAGCTGCTGTGGTCATAAAGACTACTCAGAAGAAAAACACAAATGAAAACCTTGTCTTACAAGGACTTCAGCAGTAAAGAGGATATCTTTGTTAATGAACTTTTTAAGAGGTAATACAAATTTCAGGCATGGGGTTGACTAGGGGTTCCCTGCTGTCATCTGGTGTTAGCATTTCATCTCTTGAATCTGCTTTTCTCTGAGCAGATGTCTTACATGTAGATTTCCCCCATGCGGAAGCAAGTAGCTGCCAAACCTCAGGTTCACAACTTCCCTAGTGGAAAGAATCTTAGTTAACCAGCCTCAATGATATTCATGAAATCCTAAGAATTGAGTTTAATTACTCCTGTGTTTTAACCAGGTGAGTTACCCTAGATGGGTTCACACTAGTGTCAGGTGATGGGCATAACACTCTCAATTTTGTATTGCGAGAGTAAGAGCAGTAAGATTCAAAGGAAAATCAAAGTTGCATCAGTCCGAGAACAGAGAATTGGATGATGAGAAGGCACAAAGAACTGAGCTAAAACTTACATAAAAATAAGGTATATATATATATACATAAATGTATATATATGTATACACACCTATATATTTGTCATATTGGTGAAGTTTTCCTATTGGTTATTACTCCACTGCAGGAAATAATCCCCTTTAGATAAAAATGAACTATTCATGTGTGTGGAGTTCAGAGAATCTCATTGTTTACGTGGCTTTGAATCTGTGGAAAGAGGGCCATCCCTGGAGGGGTGTTATATCTCCATCTTGCTGTCCCTCTCAACTTCCACCCCTGGATTGATCACTTTTGTATCCTGAGGAATTCTCTGGAAAACATTTAGCAATTGTTCTTTCCTTTGATTACCTGAGGGTAATCATTTCAACTAGGTTAACAAACAGCCTTTAGCAGGATCTGGGGTGAGGGTGGTGCTTGAGGTGAGAGTTAGCTAAGTGTGCCAGCTCAGAACTCTCCCCAAAGAAGCTGTGTTTCAAAGGAACCTGAAGAGAAAACAAATATATAGCATTTTACAGCATCATTGTATGTGGGCATGGGGGAGTTTCAGTGAATTTTTTTTTTTGCTTTTTGGGTCACACCCGGCTATGCACAGGGGTTACTCCTGGCTTTGCACTCATGAATTACTCCTGGAGGTGCTCAGGGGACCATATGGGATGCTGGGAATCGAACCCTGGTCGTCCGTGCACAAGGCAAACGCCCTACCCGCTGTGTATTGCTCCAGCCCCTTCAATGAACTTTTTTTTCTTCCTTCAGTGAACTTTTAATGCTGACAAATTAGCAAAAGCAAGCCAACTTTAGTGAGCAGAAATATACAGGATCTTATTCTTCTCTATGTAAGTCTCTTCGCTGCTATTCTGTTGGTTCAAAATTGCATTAAAAAATAGCCATGAATGTTTGATGATTCTTGGTCTAAGAGTCACCCTCAGGGAGTAGAGACAAATTGTGGAACACCGCAGGCAGGATTCCAAAGACAGAAACTTTTTCTTTATTGTTTTTAAATGTTTTCATATTTTGTTTTATGTGTATAAGGGGCTTTTATTTCTATTTCTTTTTGACATACAAAGTTACAATATAATGAAAGCGAATGACCAGGTAAGGGAAGAACTATTATCAGAATTACCAGGTAGAAAATAAAAAGGAAGAAAACTGAATATCAGTTTGGAATGCATATGAAAAGTAGAAGTGACAAGGACAAGGTGATCAAGGTTTCCACGCAAAGTAGGTAAAGTTGGTGACTTATGAACAAATGGGAGTTGAAACGAGATGTGACACAGAAGAGAGATGAGTCAGATTCTCACAGACCTTATACATCATTATCAGGAATTAGCATTCTATAACTTAACTGTGAACTGTGCAAAATGTAAAACAAAATCTGCTAGGGCCAGGAAGATAGTATAGGAGTTAAGTTACTGTGCTCAGAAGCCACCAGTCTCTTATGGTTGTGTATACCTGGGTGGTGGTCAAGGAGCCTGGTTTAAGAGGAGGCTGGCACATCAATCTAACTTGGGACAGAAGGTCTTCCAAGGCTGGTCTGGAGCGGGCTCTGACTGGCCATGAGTGGAAAGGAAGCACCTGAGACTGTGGGGCTCGCTGGTTAACTGGCTCTGCTTTGAAAGTTCCCAAAGGCACTCTATGTCTTGTAGGGATTGGCTTGCTAGCTTGCAGTCAGATGAAATCTGGCAAGGCCTTAAAGGAATAAGTACTTTAATTTAAAAAAAATCATAATTTAGGTAACATGGCTATCTAGTGCTAACTTTTTTTTTTTTTTTTTTTGCTTTTCGGGTCACACTCAGCAATGCACAGGGGTCACTCCTGGCTCTGCACTCAGGAATTACTCCTGGCGGTGCTGGGTGACCATATGGGATGCTGGGAATCGAACTCGGGTCGGCCGCGTGCAAGGCAAACGCCCTACCCGCTGTGCTATCTCTCCAGCCCCTAGTGCTAACTTTTATGTATAAATTGTATATATACAAGTTACGTATAACACAATTTATGACAGTTTTGATATATAAATCTACTGTACCTTCACTGCCACCAAAGCATCATAGCTCTTTATTGCTGTTCTTTAAAATATTGTTTGTAAAAAACTAAGGCACACCGACGGGCATGTGCACTCGCAGGCTCTCCGGGCGGTTCTGTCTCACCACCCGAGTTCGGTGCTCTGGAACCGCTATGTGTGACTGTTGGTCAAGGGCAGGCGATGGAAGGAAGAAGGCCAAACTGGTTGCTTGGTCAGTTTATATCATTCTCTCTCTCTGCTTCTCTCCCGGTTCTGGATCTCTCTCTAGATCTCGCCCCTCAACTCACTCTTATAGCCTAGTTAAATCCCCCCAGCATGAGGGGGTTGGGTCGTACACATAGGTGTGGTCACAATCAATAGGGGTAAGGTTCCTTTCCCTCAGGGGATGCTTCTCCTAGGACTGATTCTCTTTCAGCAGGAGGATCCACCCAAGGGCGGAGTCCCATGAGTGTGTTTCTCCTCTCCTCATCCAGCAAATATATAAGCATTCATAATATTAATCATTTTGTATGGACACAATAAAAAATGCATTAAAGCTTATAGAATTGCTCTCCTGGGGCCATCTCAATCTCAGACTACAGTGCTCAGGCCAGATCAGTCTTTCCTATCCCAAACAGGGTCCTAGTCTCGTCATTACTTTTGGATCATGACAGCATTTGTCCATGATCAAGCTCTTAACTTATAGTTAAGAATTAGGCACTTTGGTCAGGCCCATCTCAATGCCAGGGTAGCACATAACTCACTGCTTGCCCTGGATCTGTCCCCTCCCTCGTCGGGACCCTGCTTTTGGGGTCCTAGGAACTGAGGGCAACTGAGGCTTAAGTGGAGAAAGCAGATGCCCGGGAATAAATAATATTTGAAGCCAATTAAGTCCTAAGTTACAAAAGCATAATATTGTCTTCTTGTGTCTATACAAAAAGGACATTGCTTTAAAGTAAATTATTCAAAAGGCATAAGGAGAGGAGAAAGACAATATTAACTTATAATATAAGTTCAGTGTCCTAGGAAGGTCTGACCTTACAAATTAGCAGAGTCAAATTAGGGGAAAAGCTGATTAACTGTTTTGGGGAAGAGAGCATAGAGAAGTAGTTACAGCTAAACAAAGAGAAGGGAGTGACTTAGGAGCACCTTAATGGGTGTGACCGGGATGAACCTAAGCTCCTTGTGGCAAGGGGGGAAAGGACAAAGCAATGTCATCCTACAGCTGTTCTTTAAAATTAATTTAAAAATTAAGCACTTTTTTATTTATTTAAATATATTTTATAACAGTACCAGTATTAACCCCTCTCAGAGAGCCTGGCAAGCTATCAAGAGTATCTTGCCCTCACGGCTGAGCCTGGCAAGCTACCCGTGGCGTATTCTATATGCCAAAAACAGTAACACCCAGTCTCACAATGGAGATGTTACTGGTGCCTGCTCAAGCAAATTGATGAACAACGGGACAACATTGCTACAGTGGTACCAGTATTAATGTTTTGTATTTGTGGTACTACTACTACACCATGCTCACCACCACAGGGCTGGACCCCCTATCAAATGTTATCCCAGGGTATTTTCCCCACATTTCCGTAGCACCCTCAGACCACAGTTCCATTAACCATATCTCAGGGTTGTTTCCATTAGGGATTGTCTAATACTTAATTTTTTTCTTTTACCCTCTGTATATCAGTGAGATCATCTGGTATTTAGCTGTGTATTTTGTTTGTTTTTTTTCTGGCTCACTTTACTCAGCATGACTTTCTCCAGGAATCAATTTAACAAAGGAAGTGAATGATCTATTTAGTAAAAAAAATTTTGTGTGATTTTTATACATTTTATTTTCATAAAGTAGTTCACAATGGTTCGTTACAAATAGTATTCAAACACACACTCAAACAGCAAGCATCTTCCCACCACAATAAGAGGGAAGTGTGTAAAATTTGTTGATTTCACTCTGGGGCCTTTTAAGCTGGTATATAACTGAATACAAGCAAGAATGTTAAAACCAAACACATGTGTGCTGCTTTACGTACACCAGTGGGCTAGAGTATAAGAGGTCGCAGGAATGCAGCAGCAGGCTCCAGGAAAAACTGCGTTGCTCTCTTCCAGGAGCTTTGTTTTATAGTCTCTGGATCTTGGCCGTTGATGAGGTTACATGGTGCTGGGGGCGGTTTGTGGGTATGGATGCCAAGCTACTGGAAAATGGGGGATCTGGGTGGAGGAGGCCCAGTCCTGATCTGAGCTGGCTTGGAGATCTCAGCCATAGGTCCTGCATACCTGGGTTTCTCTGTCGGTTCCTTCATGCGTGAGGCTCGTCTGAGCTTGTAGAGAGTGGCCTTGAGCATGGCTGCTGCTGGGTTCTGGAGGTTTTCAGCTGCCGGGGCTCTGCTTGGGGTGGGGAGGGAAACTCAACCTGCCCCCTTCTGAGAGGGCCCTGGTAAAGATAGCCTGGTGTGGGGGCAGGAAATTCTGCCTATTTAGTAAAAATTTTTAAATCACTTTTGAAATAAATGAAAGAAGACACAGGAAATGAAAACATTTCTTGTTCATGGATAGGAAGAATTAACATCTTAAAATGTCCATTTTACTCAACGTAATTTATAGATGTAACACAATTCCTATAAAAATTCCCTTGGCGTTTTTCAAGGGAAGGGAGCAAATAATTTTAAAATTGCTATAAAACTATGAAACTGCCATAATAGTCAAAGTAATCCTAAGAGAAAATAATATGGGAGGCATTGCGTTCCCAGACGTTAGTATATACCACAGAATGAATCTAATCAAAACTGCATGGTACTGGAACAAAGACAGACTCTCAGATCACTGGACTAGAACTGAGAGCCCAGATAAAACCTCAGCTGTACAGGCAGTTAATTTATGACAAAAGGGGCAAAGTGGAGCAAGGAGAGCCTTGTCAACAAAGGGTGCTGGGAAAACCAGACAGTGACATCAAAAGAAATCAAGTAATTTGACACCCACTTTACACCATACACAATATTAACTGAACGCAGATTAGAGACCTCATTATCAAATCTGTTTCTATAAAATATATTGAGGTCATGAAATTCATGTATAAATGAATGAACATGGAGAGTATCACGCTGAATGAAATGAGTCAGAGGGAGAAGGACATAGAATGATTGAACTCATTTGTGAGACATTAAAAAAGTCTTTTATAAAAACCCGAATGCCCCAGAACGGATGACTGGTTGAGGAAACTTTGGTACATCTATACAATGGAATACTATGCAGCTGTTAGAAAAAAGGAGGTCATGAATTTTGTAGTTAAGTGGATCGGCATGAAAAGTTTCATGCTGAGTGAAATGAGTCAGAAAGAGAGAGACAGACATAGAAAGATTGCACTCATCTATGGTATATAGAATAGCAGAGTGGGAGACTAACACCCAAGAACTATAGAAATAAATACCAGGAGGTTGACTCCATGGCTTGGAGGCTGGCCTCACATTCTGGGGAAAGGGCAACTCAGAGAAGGGATCACCAACTATAATGTAGTCGAAGGCCATGTGGGGGAAGGGAGTTGTGGGCTGAATGAGGGCTAGAGACTGAGCACAGTGGCCACTCAACACCTTTATTGCGGGCCGTAGCAGCTAAATAGAGAGAGAGAACAGAAGGGAATGCCCTGCCACAGTGGCAGGGTGGGGTGGGAGGGAGATGTGATTGGGGAGGGTGGGAGGGATGCTGGGTTTACTGGTGGTGGAGAATGGGCACTGGTGAAGGGATGGGTTCCCGAACTTTGTATGAGGGAAGTATAAGCACAAAAGTGTATAAATCTGTAACTGTACCCCCATGGTGATTCACTAATTAAAAATAAATAAATAAATAAATAAGTCTTTTATACGACTGATACTCAAGGACATTGGAAACAAGGGCCAGGAGGAATGGTACACAAATAGAAGTTTGCTGAAAGTGGTGGTGGTGGTTGGGCGTGGGGGAGCTAGGATGGAGAAAGGACCACTAAGACAAAGATAGTTGGAAATCACTCTGGACAAGAAATTAGTGCTGAAAGTGGGTAAAATTACAATCATAATAACGTTTCAGTACCTGTATTGCAAACCATAGTGCCCAAAATGAAAAGGAAAAGAGAGAGAGAGAGAGTGAGCATGAGAGAGAAAGAAGAAAAGTGCCTACCATAGAGGCAGGGCTGGGGAGAGGAACATGGGAGGAGGGAAACTGGGGACATTGGTAGTGGGAAATGTACACTGGTGAAGGGATGGGTGATGGAACACTGTATGACCGAAACCTAATCAAGAACATCTTTTCAGCTGTGTATCTTACAGTGAGTCAAAAAAAAGGCCTGGAGAAATAGTAAAAATATATAAATAAAATACATGGAGGAAAATATTAGCATGACTCTCCAAGATATTGATCTTAGAGGAGTCATCAGTGATTCCACCCCATTGGCAAAGAAAACAAAAGAATAAATCAACAATGGAACTATGTCAAACTAAAAAGCTTCTGTACTGTAAAAGAAATGAATAAAAACTAAAATAAAAATATCCAAGATATTTAAATCACTCTTGAAGTTCAACAAATAAACAAACAAAAACAAGGACAAACAACCCCATAAAGAGGTAGAAAGAAGAGATGAGGATACAATTTCTTCAAGATGACATAAAGATACCAACAGCATTTGAAAAAATATTCATACTAACTGACCATTATGAGAGAAAGGCAAATAAAAATGACACTGATATGTCATCTCATACTAGCAAGCATCATCTATATCAATAAGTCTGAAAGTAATAAATGCAGGCAGAGATGTGGCAAAACAAAAAATTAAAAGAAAAAAAGAAAGGAATAAAGTCCTCATTCACTGCTCTTGGGACTATTGTTTGTTTAAACCTCTTTGGAAAATGGGTTGGATAGTTCTTTTTTATTATCATTTTTTTTTGCTTTTTGGGTCACACCCGGTGATGCTCAGGGGTTACTCCTGGCTCTGCACTCAGGAATCACCCCTGGCAGTGCTCAGAGAACCATATGGGATGCTGGGAATCGAACCCGGGTCGGCCGCGTGCAAGGCAAACGCCCTACCCGCTGTACTATTGCTCCAGCCCCCAAGGTTGGATAGTTCTTAAAAGACTATGAATAGAGGGGCTGGAGTGATAGCACAGTGGGTAGGGCGTTTGCCTTGCATGCAGCCAACCCAGCATCCCATATGGTCCCCTGAGCACCGCCAAGGGTAATTCCTGAGTGCAGAGTCAGGAGTAACCCCTGTGCATCGCTGGGTGTGACCCAAAAAGAAAAAAAAAGACTATGAATAGAACTTACATATAATCCTACAATTCCACTCTTGGATATCTACCCCAAGAACACAAAAACTTTAGTTTGGAAGGATATGTGCACATCTGTGTCCATTGCAGCATTATTTACAACAGCCAAGATCTGGAAATAACCCAAGTGCTCAACAACAGATGAGTTGATGCAGAAATTGTGGCATCTAGCACAATGAAATAGTACTCAGCAATGAAAATTGTGAAATCTTTCAATTTGCTGCAACTTAGATGGAATTGGAATGAGAACTCTTGGTAATTGTCTCTCAGTCCTTAGCTAGCACTGCTTTTTGCCAGGAGTGGTTGGAGCTATTGAGTATTTTCCCTTCATCATCATCATCATCATCATCATCATCATCATCATCATCATCATCATCATCATCCCCTTGATGGTCGAATTTCTTGAGTGGTCTCTGTAACGTCTCCATTCATTCAAGCCCTGAGATTTTAGAAGCTTCTCTTTACTCATCCTTCCCAACGATGCCACATTGGAGGCTCTTTCAGGGTCAGAGGAATGAGACTCATCATTGTTACTGGTTTTGGCATATGAATACGCCACAGGGAGTTTGCGAGGCTCTCCCATGTGGGTAGGAAACTCTCGGTAGCTTGCCAGGTTCTCCCAAAGGGAGAACTAGGTTATAAGATGCTTCCAGAAGCTTGGTTTTAAGTCTCTGGATGTTGGCCAATGGTGGGATTACACGGCTCCGGGGGCAGTCCCTGGGTGTGACCACCTAGCTACTGGAAAATGGGAAATCTGGGCGGAAGAGGCCCAGTCCCGATCTGAGCAGGCTTGGAGATCTCAGCCCTGGGTCCCATGGAGAGTGGGACTATGTAGAGTGAGATCCAATAAAGTGTCCCCTATCACTCTTTTCAGCAAGGGTAGGAGAGATTACCAAGATAGTGACTGCTGGAAAATGGGCCCTATAGTATCCTGCTTCCCATTCCAGTGTAATAAGTATAGGGTTATAAGACCCGATTGCTGGATGTTTCTACCATGAACCCTACTGTTCCCCAGGACAAAGTATAGTATATTAGAAATCTCCTCCCAATTACAACTGATTACCCAACAGTGAGATCAGAAACCATTTTCTCGATAACTAAAAAAATCTTTAGCATGTGGTAAAATACTATTAAAAAGTTAAAGGCAAATGGTAAACTGTAAATAAATATAAATTGAACAAAAAGTGTTCTATTTAGAAATCAATACTACAATAGAAAAATGGGCCAAAAACACGAATAACCAATTAGTAATAGAAAAACAAAAGGATTGTATGGAAAGTATTTCATCTCACAAGCAATCAAATAAGTGCACATTAAAACATCAATGAAGCTCTACTTTTACACTATCAAATTAACTCAAGAAAAGATGGAATAATTCTTGGAAGTTGGTACAATAGATGAGACTAAAGAGTGATAAAACTTGTGGTGTGTGTGGGGGGGGGTTGCAGGTGGGAGGGAGGGGCAATATATAGGTATTGAGATGTTTGGATTTTCGCAACAGTCATCCTGAAAAGTCATAAACATACACAGCCTTGATTCCCACTCCTAGGAAATAACCTCTAGGCTTAAACTAGAGTAGTTTGCTTGAAAGATTTAGCTACCATTAATTTATAATAATAGAATACTATTGAATACAAAAAAATTAGTTTAATGTAATTGAAAGTAAATTATACTTTTCGTTTTGATTTTTTTGATCATACTTGGAGATGCACAGGGGTTACTCCTGGCTTTGCACTCAGAAATTACTCCTGGCAGTGCTCGGGGGACCATATAGGATGTTGGGAATCAAACCCAGGTTGGCTGCATTCAAGGCAAATGCACTACCTGTGGTACTGTCGTTCCAGCCCAAATTATACTTTTTTGTTTAACATATGAAAGGCAAGTGGTCCACCACTGAGCTGCCTCCTTGACCAAACAAGTAGAAAATTATTTTTTAAAAAGGAATAATGTGTCATCTTTCATCTGTTTTATATGTAAAGATTTTGAAGACTTAAAAATGATAACAGCATCTTTTCTCTCTTTTGCTCATTTGTACACTATAATTTATCTGAAAGTAATCCAAATGAGAATTACGGCACTGAAGAGGGAAGAAAAGATAGGATTTGTTAAATAGCTATATTTAAGAGATGGGGAATTTCCCCTAGTGAGGAAGTAAAGAATATTTTTTTCTCCTTCCTGGGGTACATATACCTGGGGTACATATAATCCAGTTATCTCCATCAAGGCTTCTGTGCATGCTGAGTATCTGTGCCTGTCTCCTGGCTTTGAGTTCCCTGCAGTAGAGTGAGGGAGCATGGCTGACAGACTGATTTCAAGACTTGGCCAGACTAAGAAGGAAGGGACCTTTCCATATACGCAAGGGTCAGTTTTCCTTCTCTTTCAGAAAGAGAATGTTTCTTGAATTCCCCACCGTCTTTGCCTACAGATATTTATCAGTTTTTTCAAAAGGAAGGGTAAAAAAAATGGGTAAGAAGACAAAGGGAATTCAGTTAGCTCAATTTGTCTCCAGATGCTATCTTGGGGGTGTTTTTAAGTCTGCTACTTCATATCTCTTTCTGGTTTCTAAAATCCCTTGATAAGATTCTGTCTTGGTATTGCTTTGCTGTTCAGGGAAAGAGGCTCAGACCCTTTCATCTCTAACTGATAAAGCTGTATGTTTAGGTTCAGTCATATTGAATCCATTTCAATAATTATATATTACCTCCCTCCCCCAGGCCCTGAACAATAGATACTCCCTCCCTGCCCCCAACAATGTAGACCCCTCCTGGACTTTTAAGGAATTTGGAGGATGTGAATCAGAGCTTTGGGATGAATGATAATGTAAATATATATAAATATATATGTATATATATATGTATATATAAATATATATATATGGTCCAGGAGGAGACTGAATGGACATATTTTCAAATGTTCCTATTTTTCCCAATCCCTTGCTGCAAACTCATTTGATTTCATTTCACTTATTTATATTCTAATGAATGAAATAGAGACTTCATTTTACAGATTGTGGCTCATCTGGATGGAATTGCAGTGCATCCTCTCCTACCTGATGGATAATTTCCTGTACTGCACGTTGCAAGACAATCTGGTGAACACTCCTTCCTCCTACTGAGCCAAGTTGTTTCATAATTCTTCAATCCTTCACAAGAGGCTCCAGCTCAGAAGCTACGGTGACTCAGAAGAGGATAAATGTTCCTTTTGGTCTCCCTCCCTCCCTTTAGTTTCTAAGTCTTGAGCTTTATCTGAGTCTGCTAAAACTTTGGGGTCAAGTTTTGCTTCAGAATGTATATATATGGAGGGAGGGCATCTTTATAGTTACCCACTTCACTGGTGATTTTCATAATAAAAAAAGCTCTCAGAGAGCAAATGTACTTTCTTCCCCCATCTGTTTATAATAAGATCCCAGAAAGTTCATTGGGTTTCATGAACCTCATTATGAGGGATACTCAGACCCTAAAAGTCTTTTCACTTAGCTGACCTGCAGCTAGGAAAGCAGATATACAACATAAAGGCAATTGGTTTCTCTCTTGGGTCCAAGAATTCCCCCATAGGTATTCAAATATTTTCTTGCAATGATTAATGTTTTTCATTACCTTACAACTGGATAGTTTCGGAGCAAGGAAGAGACAGCCAAACTCTATAAGGAATTCCTGGCGATTATTCATATGTTCTTTTTCTTGGTTGTGAAGATGGCTTTATAGGTGTGTGCATATGTTACAACACATCAAAGTTAGCCATTTTGATGTGTTCAGTTTATTGCATGTCAATTATACATCAATGAAGAACCTCATTTCTGGTGCCAAATCTCCCTGTTCCATCTTGCACTGTTACTAATAAAGAGGAGCTTGAGGTTTTTTTAATTGCAAAAATCTCCATAAGTAAAACATGATTATTTAGGGAAAACATTCTAGAGTGGACTAATGTCTTGTTTTATCTCACTACTTTGTCTACATTCAAAATCTAAAGGAATGGAGAGCGGGATTCTGTTCCTGAAAAGAGATTAAGTGAAGCTTGGTATCAGAAAAAAAAACCAGCAAACTGATTAAGTTCTACAAGAAATTATTTAAGACATATTTTGTATACAAGAGATAGCTGGAGATTCACTCTCAATCAATCCTTAACTCAATCAACCAACAGCCTGAGCTTGCACACCATCATAATTATTATCATATGGTCCCCTTGTCACCCATTCTTGTGGTTTGTGATTAGGCAGTATTTATCAGTCAGTTTTAAGGCTAAAATCTCAAATAAGGCTTTGAAGATTGGAACAGGAGACAAAACAGGAAAGGGAAAGAGCCAACTACCACTTAAATGCTGAAACACCACCTTTTCTCTTTTGCTATCTAAAATTCACCAGTTGTACCAATTTTCTGAGATCAACTATTAAAATAGTTTATAGATGGGGAACAGACCAAGGTGGGGGGGACAGTAAGAGACCAAGACCTTGAATTTTTCAAGGTCACACTAGGTTTTGTTTGCTAGGAAAGACCCATCCTTATAGGGGTCCCTTTGACCCCAGATCTTGATCTTGACTCTCTGTTTCACACACACACATGCCCGTCACACTATAAAGGGCTATAAATGGGAATTGTATACCAAGTACACTTCTCACCTGCTGACAATAGGCTCACATGTTTGCAAGAGGCATGGTGTTTTCTACCCGCACCACTTTAAACTATATCTCCCACTTTATTTTCTTTATATTTTAATTAGTGAATCACAGTGAGGGTACAGTTACAGATTCACACATTTTCATGCTTATTTTTCCCTCATGCAATGTTCGAGAGCCCATCCCTCCACCAGTGTCCATTCTCTACCACTTATGAACCCAGTATCCCTCCCACCCCCCAATCCCATTCTCCCCCACCCACTTCGCCTCTGTGGCAGAGCATTCCAATTTGTTCTCTCTCTCTCTCCTTTTGGATGTTGTGGTTTGCAATAGGGGTATTGAGTGGCCATCATGTTTAGTCTCTAGTCTACTTTCAGCGTGCATCTCCCTCCCCGCTCGGGATTTCCAATCACATTTTACTTAGTGTTCCCTTCTCTATCTGGGATGACTTTCCCCCAGCATGTGAGTCTAGCTTCCAAGCCATGGAACCAACCTCCTGGTATTATATACTACTATTCTGCCATTTTATATTCCACAGATGAGTGCAATATTTCTATATCTGTCCCTCTCTTTCTGGTTCATTTCACTTAGCATGATACTTTCCATGTTGATCCACTTATATGTAAAGTTCATGACTTCATTTTTTCTAACAGCTACATAGTATTCCACTGTATAGATGAACCAAAGTTTCTTTAACCAGTCATCTGTTCTCGGGCACTCGGGTTTTTTCCAGATTCTGGCTATTGTAAACAGTGCTGCGATGAACATATGAGTGCAGATGTCATTTTGACTGTACGTTTTTGCCTCTACAGGATATATTCCCAGAAGTGGTATTGCTGGATCAAATGGAAGCTCAATTTCTAATTTTTTGAGAAGTGCCCATATTGTTTTCCAAAGGGGCTGGACCAGTTGGCATTCCCACCAGCAGTGTAGAAGGGTCTCTTTCTCTCCACATCCTCTCCAACAGCGGTTGCTTTTGTTCTTTTGGATGTGTGCCATTCTCTGTGGTGTGTACCTCCCACTTTAATATAGGTGTATCAACCCCATTTTACAGAGCAACAATATGAAGCTCAGGGTCACATGATCACCTGACTGGGGCCATGTGATTTTAAAACCTCTACTATTAACACTAATACTATAAAATAAACAAAAATACCCATATATCAGATACTCTGAGTGAGGGACCATACCGTCTGTCTTACGTCAATGAACACATCTACACTCCCAACATCGTGAGGCATGGGATTCTAATGTTCATACTAAAGAGAGGGAAAGGAGAGAAGCAGCATCTTGTTCAAAGTCACTCGAGTCATCAGTGGTAGAGTTTGTGCTTCATGAAACACAGTGTGGTGCATCTTTTGAATATGTTACAAGTACTTACTGTGTGTCAGCTCTTGTATGAAACACAGGGACAATTAGTTCTGGTAACGCAACCCAAATCCCCTATTTATGTCAAAGGATTCCGGCTAGATTGGAGTGACAGGAACTGATGCTCTCCTAGGACTGCCCAGGACATCAGTTTCCACTTTTTACTTGGGGAACTATTCCTCCCACCACTCCCACGGTTCTCAAAGGACTGTTATCATCTTTAGTCACTGAAATGAACCCATGAGAAGACAGACCCAACCCTTCCTGTGACCTCAAGGATGGATCTTGCATTGGATCAAACAAGAAGCACTTGGGGTTCTTCCTTGGAATTTTGTATGTTTGTGCTGAGCCTGTTTCTGTTGCAAATTTGCATTGGGCATGGGTGTGAGTCTCCTGGATGCTGTTGGCGGCCAAGCTCCTATTCCTTGACTGTCACTGAGAGCTGACTACTGTAGCGAGGGCAACGGAGGCCCAAATGCAAAGAGATGCAGAGGCAGGCAATGGGGACAGAGAGAGGCAGAGAGGGAGAGAGGGAGCAAAGGACATCATTTGAGTCTTAGAAACTTCTTAGGTCTCCTTGACCCCTGGGTTCCCTAGTTATACAAACTAACCTATTTCTTTTATTATACAAAGTGGCCGTATTTCATTTCCTTTCACTTACTACCTTTAAAGTGCTGATGCATAGAGGAAATTTTGTCCTCTTTCTTCAAATATTAACATGTTATTCACTCCAAGTTTACTTTTAAAAATAATCATAAGTATTATACCTATAATATGAGGAAAAGTGATCGTGAGTCTTCAAATACTGAGAATATTGTTTGTATTATTTTAGTTAAATTCTTCTAGGGAATATAGTATATATGTATATGTATATATATGTACATAGGAATTTAAAGATCATTATTATCCTCTCTGTATTGCAATCAAATCAGAACCTAAAGAGAAGATTCATGACTGATACAACAGAAAAATCCACCAGAACAAAGGGAAAATTACTTTTCTTACTGTAAGTGACCCCTTTGGGACAATGCAAAAGATTAACCAGGATTAATGAGGAAAAAAAAGAGATTATCCAGAATTTGTAGAAACTGGGGCAACATTCCAAAATTTCCCTGAGAGGGGAAACACAGGTGAATATTTTATTTCCTGAAAAATGTATTGTACCAGGGCAAAAAATTTTCCATAAAGACCTATTCACCTCCATAATTCTTCCTTTGCTTCCCTAATGCCTCAGAGTCCACCTTTAGGGAGTCATTCTTTTAGAGCAAACATTCCTCTTTGTCTGGCTTTCAGTGATAATACTAACAAATCCACTTTGCTGCAGAGTAGCATGACATCACTTTCATGGTAAGAGAGCAATTTTATAGCAGGTATGTTGTATGGATTGGAGCCACAGAGCCTGGGTCCCATCCTAGCTACACCATTAACTAGCTTTTACACTAATTTACCCTTCTCTTTACTTGACCCATTTCTCTCCTCACCCTATTTTCCTCCTCTGCCAAATGGGAAGAATGATAATATCATCTATATAGTTGATTGGGGGTTAAAGAAAACAGCACAGGTGAGACCTTTAACGTGTGCCAGTCATAGAGTATTTGTTCAACAAATGTCAGCAGCTCTCTTGAGTCCACGCATTCTGGCTGAGCGTGACAAGCATTGAATAATCATTCAGAGTTGGGATGTTAAATCTGTCTAGTCCAATACCATTCTATCGCTCTGACTAAGTGCTCCTTGATTTTCCTCATCTGCTAGAAAGCAGCATCGATATCCCTCAGGCCTAGTACCAAAGGGCAAACAAAAGATGGGCACTTTGAGGATAAAACAAGATAAAAAAGTGAAAGTGGTTTGGTCAGAGTGAATGGATGTTATAAATAATCTGAACCAGGAAAAGAATTTATTTACTCAATCCCTAATTGCCAAGTGTCTACAGAGTGTAAGGACCCCATTATAGTTTTGTCTCTAAGGCACTGGTAAATCCTGCTCTGTGATGGAAGACGTTCAAAGGAGCGTTTGAGAGCGTAGAAATAGAGAAAAGGAAGAAGTGGGAGATTCAGGCAAGATGAGATCAGCTCGCAGGCTGACCTCACGTTTTCCTCAATCTTTCCCAATATGACCAGCCCTGAGTTCATGGAATGGGTATGTTCCCCCAGCCAGTGATCATCAAAGACAAGTTGAGCACAAATTCTAAAGAGCTGGGATGAGAAGTCATTCCCAGACATCATGGCCAAGGGCCTCAATGGGCCATTGGTGCCATCGTCAAATGCTGGTCTGCAGTGTTTAAAGCATTCCTGACAAGCTGTTGTTGCCTTCTGTTTATTGACCATACCTGGAAGTGCTCAGGGTCTGCTCCTGGCCTGATGCTCAAGGATAACTTCCTGAGGTGTTTATGGGACTGTAGTAGTGCTGGGGATTGAACCTGGGTTCTCTGCTTGCAAAAAAAATGTGTTCAAGCCTTTTGAATCCTCTCCCCAGCCCCAGCATTCACAATATTGTGCTACCATCATCACCTTCCATGTCTGTCTCTTTCATGCTGTAGAACTGAAACTCTGGGGGCTGGAGCGATAGCACAGCGGGTAGAGCGTTTGCCTTGCACGCGGCCGACCCGGGTTTGATTCCCAGCATCCCATTTGGTCCCTTGAGCACCGCCAGGGAAATTCCTGAGCGCAGAGCCAGAGTGACCTTAGTGCATCGCCAGGTGTGACCCAAAAAGCAAAAACAACAACAACAACAATAACAAAAAACAAAAAACAAAAAACTGAAACTCTCATGAAACAAAAGTGAAACAAAAGCACCACCTCTCCTGAAGGACCCCGTCTTCCTTACCCCTTGCACTAGCTCCCCTCCTTCCTTCTACTCTCCACCTCTGGGATTGTACCAGGTTCCTCGGATAAGTGAAGTCACACAATATTATTGTTTTTGTGTCTGTCTAATTTCACACTAAACTTTTTTGGGTATAAGAAAGAAGTTTGCTCCTGGAAATTGGGGGTTTGGCTACATTCTTTTCTCTTTATAAAAAATTTCAAGGCCCGTCAGTTTAGGACAAGTTCCAACCTTTTTACCCAAGGCACTAGGGTTTCAGTGGAAGGGCAGAAAGGGCCAATGATTGTGTTGCCTGCAGGCTCTACACAGTGTGACAGCGGCTGATTCCTTAGACTTCACTTTTTTTTTTTTTTTCTGGCTCTTCTCCCCTTTGCTGCATTTTCCATATAAACAAAGACTTCCAGGAGGACAAAATTACTTTTGTCCAAGAAGTTTAATGGCAGGTTCTCAGGTCTGTAAAGCAAAGTGAGAAGCAACAGCTGCCAGTCCCCTCTGAGGCGCCGTTAATAACGAGATGTGCATTTGTCGTAAAGGTAAACACTTGAGAATGGGAAAGTGGGAAAGAAAGCCCCTGAGAGGAGCTTATCAGCAGGGGGAGAGGCTAAAGGTTCATCTGGCGGCCAACGGACAGAGTTGCCTTATCAGGTGTGGTCTTTGCACCTGAAACCTGAAAAAAAAAAAACAAAAAAAAACATAGGTTCTGCGTGTCCTCATCTGCTGCATCTGGGCTCCCCAAATATGATTTCCGCTAAGCCGAGACTGCCTCCTTGCCTCCTTGGTACAGCTGATACTGTTAAAAAGCATCAATAACGGAATCCGCAATTCCAAATAGTGGTTGCCTATCAACAAATCATCTACTTAGAGGATTGTCCCTTTGTCAGCCAGCACCACCCTGAAATGCTGCTTTGAACAACAGGTCAACAAGCAAAGGCAAAGTCTGGCAAGATTTCCCCGTGCTGGTGAGTCAAGCTTCAGATTGGCTTTTGAAACAGAGGTGGAAATCTGATCAGGAAAGCCTGTGATCCACTCAGGAGTGTAACTGACGGAGAGAAGCCGAGTATGAATTCATGTAGAATAACAGTGCTCGGGGCGGGGCATTCTCTGTGTTCTGGATAATGTGTTTGATTTAGGTCTCATAGGAGACTTGGGGGTTCAATACCAGCTTCCCAGTTTCACAGAGTAGGATAGAGGTACAGAGAAGTTAACATAATGTGACCTGTGTCATGGTGCAGAGAGATGGTGCTGGGTCCAGAGTCAAAGAATCTGATTCTGGATAGCTCCCTTTCAACCCTGCTTGTGTAACTCTCCAATGCACTTTGGTGACTTAGAAATGGCCGAATTGAGAGGTTACCAAAGGGATTTCTGGACTCTTTCCCACTGGCCCACAGATCTGGAGTGTCATATAGATAGATGGTAGATAAATAGAAAATAGACATTCATATTTTGTGAATTACTTTAGAGAGCCTTTACTCATATTTAATAGGATAAAAAGATATATAACAGGATAAAAAGATCCAATTTGTTCACTAAGAACTCCAAGGCATAAGGACATGGAACATGGGACAATGCATTTTGATAAGGCAAAAATGGTGAAAGAATTTCATGGAATGAATTCCATAGAATTCCATGGAATGATAGTAGCCTAGGTACTTCATTTATTCACTCACCTATTCAGCCACTTCTCCCTCAACCTATCCATTTATTTATTTAATACATTTTATCTCTTTTTTAATCAAGCCAGATAGTTTTTATTGAACAATTTTTAATTTAGCAAAACTTACATAGAAAGACGTGAAGGGAGTGTAAAAGAGGAATGTTCAAGAGAGAACACTGGCCTGAAAGTGCGAGCCAAACATAGTTCTTGAAGGCCTGTGATGTTTTTGACATCACATCTATTTTTTTTAAATTTTATTGAATCACCATGAGATAATTACAAGCTTTCATGTTTGGATTACAGTCTCACAATGATCAAATAAATACCCATCCCTCCACCAGTGCACATTCCCCACCACCAATATCCAGGGTATACCCTCCCTTTCCCACCCTCCCCCTGCCTCTATGGCAGACCATATTCTCTCTCTACCTTTGGGCATTATAGCTTGCAACACAGACACTGAGAGGTCATCATGTTTGGTCCATTATCTACTTTCGGCATGCATCTCCCTTCCCAACTGGTTCCTCCAGCCAACATTTTCTTAGTGATCCCTTCTCTATTCCATCTGCCTTCTCCCCTTCGCTCATGAAGCAGGCTTCCAGCTATGGGGCAATCCCCCTGGTTCTTGTATCTACTGTCCTTGGGTGTCAGCCTCATGTAATGCTACCCTACACTCCAAAAATGAATGCAGCCCCTCTATAGACATCACGTCTAAGCTGGAATATGGCTGAGCAACCGCAGACCACGACCCTCTAAGGGCTTAGAGTCTCAAAGGGAAGATGTGACAGTGTTCAAATTGGGAATGCAAAGTGCAGGTACTACAATTCAAGGCCTTGGGTGTTTGGACGGAAGAGAAAGATGCTAAAAGAGAGGTAAGGAGAAGGCTCAACATACTAGATAGTGCTAACTGCCAAAAAGAATCCAGCCAGCTCCTCATGCTGGTGATGGATCAGCATGTGTCTGTGAGAATTGTGTTGACTATGAGGTGAGTAGTTATGGTCATAGTAGTTATGGTCATGCTGCTATTTAGGGGGAAGAAATCATGACTTCGTGCTCAGCTTGAACTCTTTCTTGCTGCTATGTCACTTTCTTTTCCTTGCCTTGCCTTACCTTTGTCTTTCCTTTCTTTCCTTTTCCTTTGCTTTTCTCTTTCTCTCTAAATCTATCTTTCTTTTCTGTCTTTCCTTTTTCTTTTCTTTCTTTCTTTCTTTCTTTCTTTCTTTCTTTCTTTCTTTCTTTCTTTCTTTCTTTCTTTCTTTCTTTCTTTCTTTCTTTCTTTCTTTCCTGTCTTTCTTTTCTGTCTTTCCTTTTTCTCTCTTTCTCTCTTCCTTCCTTCCTTCCTTCCTTCCTTCCTTCCTTCCTTTCTTTCTTTCTTTCTTTCTTTCTTTCTTTCTTTCTTTCTTTCTTTCTTTCTTTCTTTCTTTCTTTCTTTCTTTCCTGTCTTTCTTTTCTGTCTTTCCTTTTTCTCTCTTTCTCTCTTCCTTCCTTCCTTCCTTTCTTTCTTTCTTTCTTTCTTTCTTTCTTTCTTTCTTTCTTTCTTTCTTTCTTTCTTTCTTTCTTTCTTTCTTTCTTTCTTTCTTTCCTGTCTTTCCTTTGTCTTTCTTTCTTTCTTTCTTTCTTTCTTTCTTTCTTTCTTTCTTTCTTTCTTTCTTTCTTTCTTCTTTCTTTCTTTCTTTCTTTCTTTCTTTCTTTCTTTCTTTCTTTCTTTCTTTCTTTCTTTCTTTCTTTCTTTCTTTCTTTCCTGTCTTTCCTTTTTCTCTCTTTCTCTCTTTCTTCCTTCCTTCCTTCCTTTCTTTCTTTCTTTCTTTCTTTCTTTCTTTCTTTCTTTCTTTCTTTCTTTCTTTCTTTCTTTCTTTCTTTCTTTCTTTCTTCTTTTCTTTCTTTCCTGTCTTTCCTTTGTCTTTCTTTCTTTCTTTCTTTCTTTCTTTCTTTCTTTCTTTCTTTCTTTCTTTCTTTCTTTCTTTCTTTCTTTCTTTCTCTCTCTCTTTCTTTCTTTCTTTCTTTTCTTCTCTTTCTTTTCTTCTCTTTATTTTCTTTTCTCCTCTTTCTTCTTTCTCTCTTTTCTTCTTTCACCAGGTTTGGAAACCTGCAGAACTCATTGTGAGTAATGCCCATGCTTCCTCACTGAGCCCCATTCCTGAGTCTATTTCAACAATCTCAACCATAATTGTCTCATGGATAAAATGATAAGGTCAGATAAACATTGTCTTTCTAAGCTCTCTTAAGAGTCTTTATGTGGTTACTCTCGGGTCCCAGAGGGATACTCCCTATCTTTCTTGGGTTTTCTGGAGAACATGAAAGATATGAGGGGTATCCTAAAGGCATTATGGAAGCAAAGTGATCAGTACTAGGGAGATACTATGTTGTTATCCCATTTTGCAAATGAAGAGACAGAAGAATAGAGATGGTATGTGGTTTTCTCAAATTCTTGTCCTATAGGTGTGTAGAACCAAGTTGAAAATTGAATTCTGACTGATCCCCAGACCCTAAACACTACTCTCACTATTTCCACTGCCAAAAATATTGCTATCAAAATTATTACCAGCCTATTACTCTTTCATGATGAAAGGTAGGTCTCTGAAGACTGTGAGCCCAATATAACTAGATTTTGGAGATGAGGGAAACTCTTTGAGAGTCTAATCAGAGGCTGTCATATTTTCACTTTACTACACAAATACTTTTAAAGCCTATTTTATTGTCATTCCATTCTAAAGAGAGTTAATCGAAGTCTATTTCATCTCAATTTCACTATAGAAAAAAATCAAATAATATCAGAATTTGAATGTTGACTGCATGGGATGCCATAAACAAATCACTGTTAGGTTCTCGCTTTTCTCATTTTGTTCCAGGTGAGTAAAAACTGAATCTGAAACCAACGCCTGGCTCCAGTGGTGTGAGCACTGGTATTTAGGAGCGTCTTCCCATTGGCCTTTTGTTAGCAGCAACACTTTGATTTTATATCAAAGTGTTTTGATATAAACACTTTGATATAAACACTTTGTAGCTTTGGTGCAGGGAAGAGGAAAGATGGCATGCCATTTCTTATAATCTTTTAAAACTCAGACTTACCACTCATTTCATCTGGTTTCTATCCTCCCCACCACACAATTAGTCTCAGTCTTTGAGGTTTCCCTATTGTCTCCAGTAAGGTTCCCAAAGGCAAGGTCAAATGAAGGGCACGTCTCACAGGTCAAGAAGTATTCTGTCTTGAGTCATATGAATGTGTCTCAAAATAATTTTTTAATTGGAATCACCATGTTACTAACGTTTATCGAGTGTCCAGGCCTACTGAGTGAGTGAGTCTTGGGCCAAAACCAATGACCATATTTTAAAGATAACCAACAAATTAACAATGATAATCTGTCACAGTATAAATGGGCAAAGAGAGTTCACTGCAGTCATGAGGAAAGCCCAGCTCTGATCAATGTTTGGGTGAGTCTGATTTGTTTGGGGCCAGTGACCTTTTCCTGCTCTAGCATTTTTTCTGGCCTTTTTGTAAAATCCTGAGACATTACACAGTTCTTAGTTTTTGAGTCATAGGTTATCTTGAGGGCAGTGACTTCTTTTCTGGGAGTGAGTATGAAAATTCAACCAGGTAAGCTGGGGACCATCATCCTACTTCATTATTTGTTTCTTTGACATTTTGGAGACAATTTGTCAGAAACGTGTGAAATGGATTTAACCTCTTCCCTTCTAAACAGCAAAATGCACCAAAGAAAATAGTACCTTGGATAAATTTCTTTTTCTTTTTTATTACTTTATTTTTATGTAGGCACTATAATGTACTATTTATAACAGAATTTTAGTCAATATTCTAAGTCCAAATCCACCAGTGCTAGCATCCCTCCACCAATAAGCCACGGTTTCTTCTCTCTCCTTACTCCACCTTCTTAGCAAACTCTTTATTAATTTTTTAATTTTTCTATTACTATTCGGGTCACAGATTAACACCAGTATTGGCTCTTATACTTTTGGTGTACATGGTTACCTCACCTCTACATCAATGAAATGTCCAATACCCTTAGTTATCAGTAGTTCTCCTTCTTACTTCCCACACACCCGAAAGTCTTCCATCCTCTGCATTTTTATTTCTATAATCCAGGGCCAAGGGTTTTATTGGTGAGACTTTTTCCCCTTTTTTGGTATTTTTTTTCCTTCTTTGCTCTTTTTATTTTTTTAATTAAATCACTGTGAGATACATACACAGTTACAAAGCCGTTCATGATTGGGTTTCAGTCATACAATGTTCCAACACCCATTCCTCCACTAGTTTACATTCCCATTACCAATGGCTCCAGTTTTCCTCCCCCACCCTTCCCAGCCTGCCTCCTTGGCAGGCATTTTTCTTCTTTCTCACTCTTTCTCCTTTTGGGCATTATGGTTTGCAACACAGAAACTAAAATGTTATGCTTGTTCCTTTACCTGCTTTCAGCATGCAGCTCTTATTTAGAGTGATCATTTCCAACTAAACACATCATAAAAAAATAAGTATGTCATAGTCGGTGATATTTATTAACGTCAAAAAATAAAACACTTCACTTAGTAGATGATCCATAAGAGTATCAACAATCTGGAAACCATATATCCATATCTACAAGTCAATCAGATGATGTGGATAGTATGGACAATGATTTCAAGATTTGGGGGTGGGGATGGGCTAGAGACATAATGCAGGAGTTAAAGCACTGCATAAGGTTCCCCAGACACCAGCAAGACTGATCCTGAGAACAGAGTCCAGGAGTAAGCCCTGAGTACCACTGGGTGTGACACACACAGACACACACACACACACACAAACACACACACCAACACACCAAATATTTCAAAATTTTGACCTCTCAGAATTCCTTATCCATCAATTCAAAATTAAAAATAAAATCTTATATATTATTGATCTAATAAAATTTTCATTAGTATAGTCTGATATCTGTAGACTTTCAGAAATAGACTGTCAAATCATCATGTGGATTTAACTGTGTATGTTTGTGTGACCATGGGCAGTTTACCCTTTCTGTCTGTTTCTACAGGTGTTAAAATGCTGACAGAGACGACTTGAGCTCACTGACTAGCCTTTGTCCTCCTCTATATTTCTCAACTTCCCCTGAAATTAGTCAGAATCAATAGGCTATGAATATATGTGCTACATTTGGCAGAGGTAGTTAAAATCAATGGCTCTCTCTCTCCCCCCTCTCTCTCTAACACACATACACACACACACACACACACACACACACACACACACACTTTCTCTCCCTATCCCTACAGTGACCTTGAAAGTCCCACTTAAGGATCTCTAAGATGGTTGCACATAAGATGGAGGGATCCCAGATTACTGAGTGATTTGAATTCACCTAGAGGAGAATTCTAACTGAGCCACTTCAAATACCATTGTAAACGTACATGAAACCTTTTTTCCAATAAAGGCACAGAAGTTTTAATGACTGGCTGTGTGATAACTTACATGAATTATTCTAAGACACCGAGTGATTGAGAGATATGTGTATTTTTCTTCAGCCCATCAAACTACACTTCATCCTGGAGTCCATGTTTATGGAGCTCCTCTGCATAGAAAACCCAGAGAAATCCTCCTAACTCGTGCAGAATTTGTCTCCTCCTGACCCAAAAGGGGGGGAAATCCATTTTTAAAGGACATGGTTTTCAACCAACCAATTACTTGGAAGAATCTTTCTGATGGTTATAAGTGCTTTGCAATCTGCCACAGTTTCCAAATTCTCATCTCAGATTGTTTATACTCACCACAAGCATACATAATTTTTCATGGTCAAATGTAGGAACTCTTAGCTTAAATAGTAAATTAAGATTTGAAATAAAGCTCGGGTACATTTATTTCCTCAGGCTGCCACAAGAAAGCATCATAAACTAAGTGGCTTAAACAGCAGAAATTCAGTGTCTCATAGTTCTAGAGACTGGGAGTCCAAAATAAAGGGTTAGTTTCTTTGAGACCTCTCTCCTTGACTTATGGATGGCTCTGGTTCCCCATGTCCCTGTGGTCCTCCTTCTGTGCCTAGACAAGTGTATGAAATGTTTGTCTTCTTACTTACAAGACACTAGTCACACTAGGTGAAAGTCCATGACCCCATTTTAACCTAATTCCTTTTTTTTTAAATACCCTATATCCAAAAGCAGTAACATTCTGAGTTACTGGGGATGAGTGAGGGAGAGGTGAGAACTTCAAGATATGAATTGGGAAGAGGACATCATTCAGCCCAAACCATCAAGCACCCAGGACTTCAATGAGGAAGGAAGCACCAGCATGGACACTTCCAGGCTGTAAGTCTGACTGCGTGACTCTGAGGCCAGGACATGAGGACAGTGAATGGATATGGAATCTTGCTTCTTGGAACTAATCGCAAAGCGGTCATAGTGAATCCATCACCACAGATTTCTTATGTCACTCACTTAAATCTTCAGATAGGTCACTGATCTTCCTTGGAGAAGTTCTAAGGATACAGCATGTAGAAAGTCTTTTGCAACAGAAATGGGATGGAACTTTTCAACCGTTTCCCTTCTTTCAGATAACAAACCATCACTGAAAATGGCAAAGCAAAAGAACATTCAGTTTCTCAGTTGTTCTTTGGTCTTCATGCCCTTGTTAACTTGTGTTTATCAGTCAGCTGGAACTGGAAAACAAGATCTATTTCTTTAGTGATTTCACTGGAGTGGTTGGTTCACTTTGTTTCACTTGGGGGCATATTTTCAGACCTGGTGAGGAAAACCAGCCTCCACACAAAGATCACTTTTCTAATTAGACAAAAATATTTTCCTTAAAATGGCTTCTGCTGTACTTTTTTTGACATGAGAAAATGAATTTGAGGTTTCATATATGTTTCAGGGTCATTTTGTTGCTTGAAACTCAGGCATATGTATAAATACATGAAAGAATTTTTCAATCAAGACTCTTAGAACACGAAGAGATGATTAATTGCTTGCTTTTTAAAAAGACAAATCACTACACACAGCGAAGCAATCAATTAAGAATGTCTCAGATCATGAGCTAATAAAGACAGCTTGCCTCAGAGACAGATGATAGTTTGCAAAGACCAACAGATGTAAAATGTCCCGGTCCTTAGCAGGGAATCATACCCCCTGTGGCAGGCCTTACTTTTATTATTAGGAATTTTTACAAATCAATCTTTGATTTCAGAGCTCACTCCATTTAGACTAGAAAGGAGATTGTTTCTTTTCTCATTTGTTTTCTGTTTGTTGTTCCCTGGTAATGCTCCAGGGTTGCTCCCAGTGCTGCTCAGATGACCATGTGGGGCTGGGGAGCAAATCTAAGGCTCCCACATGCAAAACAACACTCCAGCCCATAAAGCCATCTCCCTGGCCCCAGGACTGTGTCTTATTTTCCCTGGTTTTTTTTTTTTGGCGGGGGTAAGAGGGAATGAGGAAGAAATGACACCTGGTGGTGTTCCTGGACTACTGGCTCTGTGTTTGGGGGTTGCTTACTGCAGTGTTTGGGGAACCGGGTAGTGCCAGGTATCGAACCCAGGTTTCCTTTATGCAAAGTGTATGTCCAGCCCTTTGAGCCATCTCTCCATACCCCTAAGGACTGTAGCTTTTGATGTGCAAAGAGTTTGGGCAGACTGAAGAAAGGGGGGAATTCTTTTTTTTTAAGTTTTTATTTTATTAAATCACCGTGAAAAAAAATTACAAAGCTTTCAGGTTTAAGTCTCATTCATATATTGATTAAACCCCCATCCCTTCACCAGTGCACATGTTCCACCACCAAGAACCCCAATATACCCCCCTCACCCAGCCCCCACCTAAGTAGCTAATGATCTTCACTTTATTCTCTCTATACTTTGAATACATTCAATATTTCAATAGGGAACTCACTATTATTGTCTGGAATTTCCCTCCAACAATCAGGCCTGCTGAAAAGGCATCATTTAATAATTTCTTTTCATTGCTGAGAGTGAAGACTCTGAGTTTTGGGTTTCTGATATTTTTAAGCTCAGTTCACAGTCTAGATACATTTCTGCAAGAAGCTGCTCTGGGTGCCAAAATGGGTTAGAAGACCTCTCAATCATAGTCTTTAGGAGCAGAGGGTCCATTTCTCGCGCCACAGTTCTGGATCTTATCTGGGCAGAAAGCGTGCCAGTAACACCCAAAAGGGGGGAATTTTTGAGAAAGGTTGAGGGAATGGAAGGTAGGGACCCCTCAGGAGTGGGCCTGACACATCAAGTGTTTACTGATGACTCGGAATTTTGGGATCCAACTCACTGGTAAGTAAAGCAGGTGGGAGCCTGTCAACCAGGAAATGGGTTATTGGGCAGGGGTCTGAAGCCCAGCGCCAGTGGAGAGGCAGGGGCCAGGCTGTGGATAGGGGATATCTCCAAAAAGTGGACAAGGCAGTGGGCTCCTGCTGAAGCCCAGACTCAACCCTGCTGACTTATTCTGGGGAGCATCTTCTCACCCAGGGAAGACGGACGGAGGGACTTGTTCCTGTGTTGTATGGGTCTACTTCCTCCACACCCTACCTTCAGCCTCAGGGAGAAACAAACTCACATCGTATTCTGGGCCTTGGGCAGTGCTTCCTAACAGCCCGGCTGCTCCCGCCTGGGGTTGGCCTGTGCTCATCCCAAACCCCCCACCTTTCTGAAAAGTTACCCATCAACGCCTCTCATGATGCTTGAGTGACTTTAAATGAAGGACTATGTTTCTCACCAGCCTGAAGTATGATTAGTACTACATCAATTTTTAAAAATTTTGTTTTTAATTTGAGGCTCAGTGGTCTACAATGCTGTTTGTTCATGGTAAGGTTTCATGCATACAACATTCCAATACTACACCCTCCATCTGAGTGTCTACTTCCAGCCACCACGTTTCAGGGTACCTCCTTCAGCCTCCTGACCCTCTACCTCATAAGATCAGTTCTGTAGACCAGCTCTCAGGTTCTGTTGACTTTGTCCATTTATTGTTCTCTTACTTTGTTTCTTTATGGACTGGAGCGATTGCACAGCAGGTAGGGTGTTTGCCTTGCATGCCGCAGATCCGGATTTGATTCCTCTGTCCCTCTTGGAGAACCCGGCAAGCTACCGAGAGTATCCCACCTGTACGGCAGAGCTTTGCAAGCTACCTGTGGCATATTCGATATGTCAAAAACAGTAACAACAAGTCTCACTTGGAAACATTACTGGTGCCCGCTGAGCAAGTCGATCAACAATGGCATGACAGTGTTACAGTCATTTGTTTCTTTATATCCCAAATTTGAGAGATACCATTCTGTATATGTCCCTCTCCTCCTGACTCACTTTACTTCATATTTATATCATTTTTTCTTTTTTTTTTGGGGGGGGGGTTGGGCCATGCCTGGTGGTGTTCAGGGCTTACTCTTAGCTCAGCAATCACTCTAAGCAGGCTCAGAGGACCATATGGGGTTGCCCAGGATGGAGTTTGTATCAGTCATGTGGAAGGCAAAAACTATCTGCTTACCCGCCGAACTATCTTTTAAGCTCTTCAGCTTCTTTTTAAAAGGAGCACATCAGAGCCAGAAAATCTCCATATAATGGGACCAGCTTAGCTAACACATAGTTCCTATAATTCCTGAACTTCCGTCTTTCAAGATCCATTCTTCCCTCTCTAACTGGCACCTGCCCCAGGAAATATCTTTCCTTAAGTGAGAAAGGCTGGTTTACTTTGCCAGTGGGGCTGGTAGAGATGGCTTGGAGAGGAGAGGGGAAGGCAGAGAGGGAGGGCGGAAGGTAGAGAGGGGTTAGGGGAGGCTGGAGTCAAGATTTGGGGGAAACCCAATTGAATTGACTTCCCTCTTCCACACTCATCGTCGAGCCCAGATTGAACCAACCACAGAGCTCAGAAAGCCCATGAGAATAGCCGGTATCTGAGGGTGGAAACAAGAGGACACACTTTCCGTAGCTGCCAAGTCTGAGGAGGTCCTACACCTGTGCACACCACCCCTTCTTCACTCTCTTCTTATCTTCTCAGGTGAAGCTTTAAAATGGAGTGAAACGTGTCTTGCAACAAATTGCACATGATTGGGTTAAGGAGAGGAGAGAATAAAGTGGAGATGGACCCACTGTTCACAGATTGCTTAACAATATTACAGGACAGATTGTAACAGCCCATCCTCCAGCTAGGGAGACTGAGGCCTAGTGACAAGACTTGGTCATTGTCTCTCAGCCAATCCCATCTGGGTAAAATCAAAGCACTGAGGAGAGGTGGTTGATGACTATAGAGATGCCAAAGCATACCTGGGCCTGTGTTGGTTTACTCTGATGTCAACCTCCAGAAGAGGTTTCTGAGAATGGTTTATTTTGCCTGAGACAAGGGGATCAGAATGCAAAGGACCCCTCTGCTCCCCACCCCAACTCCCACCACTCTTTCTCTCTTGGTTATGGTATGTTGAAGTGTGATGGCTGGAGTTTCTGCAGCCATCATGTGATGGTGAGGAATGGTGATCTAAAATCACAGCTAACTTTGAGGAATGTGAAAAAGAGACAGAAAGGGAACTGGGTCCTTGAGAACACCGTCAACTGTTGAAGTAGCTTACTTGGAGTGTCTCTAGACTTTTGGGAGTCTTGGTTCCATGTTTCATATTAAAGGCATCCGATATGATTCCATATTTTTTAACACTCAACACACTAAGTCCAGGTAGGCTTTCCTCTGAGACCTGGACTATAATAGGCCCCTATGCTGTGTTATCATGACTGTCACTGTCACTGTCATTCTGTTGCTCATCGATTTGCTCGAGCAGGCACCAGTAACATCTCTTATTGTGAGACTTATTGTTACTGTTTTTGGCATATCGATTACACCAGGCTCTGCCATGCAAGCGCAATACTCTCGGTAGATTGCTGGGCTCTCCAAGAGGGGCGGAGGAATTGAACACGGGTTGGCCTAGTGCAAGACGAATGTCCTACCCGCTGTGCTATCGTTCCAGTGATATGTTATCATGACATCGCTCCAGTTATCATGACATCTTTTCTTAATTTTGACAATTTTTGTATTTGTAGCCATGTTGTAGAATTGAAAACTAAAACATGATTATTATCAGCTAACCATTTTTTTTCCCGAAATGGCAATATTGGTGGTTAACTAGAGGTGTCTGAGGTTAATTTATACTTTTTAAAAAATATTTTATTGAATCACCGTGAGATAGAGCATTACAAAGTGTTCATGATTACATTTTAATCATACAATGTTCCAACAAATTTTCCAGCACCAGTATCCCCAATTTTCCTCCCGCCCCTTCAAGCCACACCCCCCCTTGCCCAGTCTGCCTCTATGGCAGGCACCTCTTCACTCTCTCTCTCTCTCTCTCTCTCTCTCTCTCTCTCTCTCTCTCTCTCTCTCTCTCTCTCTCATTTTAGGCATTATAGTTTGCTATACAGATCTGAAAGGTTACCGCATATATCCCTTTACCTGCTTTCAACACTCAGTTCTAGTCCAGTGTGATCATTTCCAACTAATAATGTCATAATGGTCCTCCTCTGTCTTAACCACCCTCTTCTTCCACCCCATTGGCCAACCATTGACCAGTCTTCCTGGCTCATTTTTCCTGGCCTTGGATATTAGTTTCATACTTTTTTAAATATCCCACAAATAAACGCAGTCATTTTTTCCCTGCTCTTTTATGTTCTTTTTTTAAAAAATATTTTTTAATAAATCATTGGGCTGGAGCGATAGCACAGCAGGTAGGGTGTTTTCCTTGCACGCCGTAGACCCGGGCTTGATTCCTCCGTGCCTCTCGGGGAGCCCAGCAAGCTACCGGGAGTATCTTGCCCACATGGCAGAGCCTGGCAAGCTACCCGTGGTGTATTCGATATGCCAAAATAACAAGAGGTCTCACTTGGAGACGTTACTGGTGTCTGCTCAAGCAAATCGATGAGCAACGGGATGACAGTGATACAGTGATACAGTGATAGTGAATCGCCATGAGATACAGTTACAGACTTACAAACTTTCGTTCTTACATTTCAGTCATACAATGATCGAATACAATGATCCATCCTTCCATCAGTGCCCATTCTCCACCACCAATGTTCCCAGTATCCCTCCCACTCCCCTGTCCCCCAGCCAGCCCCACCTCTGTGGCAGGCACATTCCCTTTTACTCTCTCTCTCTCTCTCTCTCTCTCTCTCTCTCTCTCTATCTCTATCTATCTATCTATCTATCTATCTATCTATCTATCTATCTATCTATCTCTATCTCCTTTAGGGTGTTTTAGTCTGCAATTCAGGTATTAGGTGGCTATCATGTTCAGTCTATAGTCTACTTTCAGCACGCATCTCCCATCCCGAGCCGGGCCTCCAAACATCCTTTACTTGGTGGTCCCTTCTCTGTCTGAGCTGCCTTCCCCCCCACCCCCCCAGCATGTGAGGCCGGCTTCCAAACCATGGAGTGATCCTCCTGGTCCTAATCTCTACTATCCTTGGGTGTTAGTTTTTCATTCTGTTACTTTATATTCCACAAGTGAGTTGCAGTCCTTCCATGTCTGTCCCTCTCTTTCTGACTCATTTCACTTAGCATGATACTCTCCATGTTGAAATGCTTATATAATGCAGTCAGTCTTTATCTGACCCTTTCTTTCTGATTTATTGCACTCAGCATGATACTCTCCAAGTCTACCCATTTATAGGCAAATTTTATGACTTCACTTTTCCTAAAAGCTGTGTAGTATTCCACTGTGTAGATGTACCATAGTTTCTATATCCACATATCAGAACATCCTTTTAATAGCCCTTTGTATACTCTTTTCCTTCAGTAAGCTGGGAATGTTCCAGGACAAGACAGCATTTCATTTATCACAACATCCCCAGAATGCAGAGTTTTCCACACCTAGCAGGCATGTCCTAACTACTAGATGCACTGAATTGAACCTCTCTGGCATATTTCTCATCCATGAGCAAATGGCTCTCCCAGCCTGTCAGTCACACTCCCAGTCTAGAATCCCTTTCTTCTGCTCTTCAGTCTTTCATGCTTGTCCTTCTCTGACAGCTTCAGAAACGAGAATGGCAGCCTCCCTGCTCACCGCAATTCTGCAATTCTCCAGGGTGGTCCTGGGACAGGCAGGATGCTAGTCCCTGTCTCCAGCTCAGCATACCTTTGTTGATTTCAGCCTGGCTCTTGGAGCTGATAAACAATAGCATGGCATGGCATTGTACAGAGAGAATCTAGTATTTCCACCAGCTTTGCCCCTGCAACTCCCCCACATCTGCTTGGAATGATTTTTCTACATCTGTCTCAACCAAAGTTTGCCAAGTTATTCAGTAGGACTTTCCCAGCCGCTCCAACTGCAGGACAATGACAGGTAATGTTTTTCTCTTTCCCACATCATTACCAGAGAAAAAGACAGAACCCCAGAGCTGGTCAACCCCCAGTCCCTGAGGCCTCTTGCTGAACATTCTTCTTCCTTTCTTGAGACCTCAGGCTGGAGGCCATGCTATTCATCATTTCTCTGGCCTCAAATTGTACAAGAAGATGAATTCCATTTTCAGAAAGTAAAACACATATACAACGACATCTCTCTCCTCCTTCCTGCCTGTTCTCTTCCCCTCTCTGGTCCCTCTCCCTCCCTCGGCATTTCTTTCCTATCTTCACAGGTTAGGGTTTAATTGCACAGAGGAGGATCTAGGCAACCTGGTATTAGATCTGTAATGACCCTCGTCTTGGGAGACAAATGCAGCCCTTCTGTACCTTGACTCCCTCATCCCAAAATTGCCGATAATTATGCTGTATTTATTTTATGGGGCTTTCAAAAATTATTAAAATGTAATAGGAGCTAGGAAACAGCTCAAGGGTAGAACACATGCACAGTATGTGTGAGGCCCGAGTTTGAACCCAAGTACCTCATGTCTCAACTCATTTAAAAAAATATATTTATAAGGACTTTCCAATATGCCTAGTACAAGGTAAATTCAACATTGATCTTAAGATTATATTACTCCTCTTACTCCTATACCAATTTGTTCTGTCACATTAGCACTAGTACTAATAATACTAGTAATTAGCATGGTTTAATTATTTATTAAAATAAATGGCATGGCATTGTACAGAGAGAGGCCATGCCATTTATTTATTTAAAAAATTTAATTATTTAATTATTAATTAGCACATACTCTTTATTCTGTATCTGGCAGTTCAAACTCTAAGGCCACTAATCCCTTTAGTCCTTATTATAGCCCTAAGAAATGGTTCCAAGAAAAGTCCCACACCAACAATGTCTATCTTTTTGATCATTCTGTGGTAGGTTCATTTCTAAGTTCTGTACACCAATTATTTCATATTCACAATACACTTATAAAATATTATTAAATACAACTAATAGAGAAAACTTAGCTCTTCTCACAGTCATATGAATCCTATGAAAATGAAGCTAAAACTCACACTCGGGTCTGTCTGTCACTGTCACTGTCATCCCGTTGCTCATCAGTTTGCTCAAGCAGGCACCAGTAACGTCTCCATCATGAGACTTGTTGTTACTGTTTTTGGCATAATGAATATGCCACGGGTAGCTTGCCAGGCTCTGCTGTGCAGGCGAGATACTCTCGGTAGCTTGCCGGGCTCTCCAAGAGGGTCAGAGGAATCGAACCTGAGTCTAACCAGAGCCGCATGCAAGGCAAATGCCCTACTCGCTGTGCTATTGCTCCAGTCCCCAACGAATAGAGTAAGTCTTAAAATATGATCCCACACCAACAATGTCTATCTCAGTTGAGAACTTATTAGAAATAAAAATTCAAATATTTTTATTTAGGTACTGTGATTTACAACACTATTAATAACAAGGTTTCATGCACTCAATGTTCTAACACCATACCCTCCACCAGAAAGTTAGTTCCCTCTACCACTGTCTCTGTCTTTGCTCCTATCCTGCTCACCCTCATGGTAAACTCAGTCCTTTAGGCTGACTATCAGGGTCTGTTTCCATTGACTATTTGTTATTCTCTTACTATGGTGCTTTATATCCCACATATGAGAAATCCTTCTGTATCTGTCCCTCTCCATGTCCCTAACTTCACTCAGCACAATGCCCTCCAGTTCCGTCCATGGAGAGGAAAATTGCACAATTTCATCTTTCTTGGAGCCGAATAGTATTTCATTATGTATATTTACCATAATTTCTTTATGTTGTCTGCCCTTGGATACTGGGACTGTTTCCAGATCTTGATTGTCATGACTAGCACTGCAAGGAACACAGGAGTAGAAATGTATATTCTCCAGTTCCATTCTAGGAGTACAGAAAATCAGACTCTGGGGCAGGGACCAGCAATCAATGTTGTAACAAAACTTACAGGATGCTGAAACACACTGAGTCTTTAGAATCACCTGCATAGACAGTACTGGACTGGAGTGATAGCACAGCGGGTAGGGCGTTTGCCTTGCATGCGGCCAACCCGGGTTCCATCCCCAGCATCCCATATGGTCCCCTGAGCACCACCAGGAGTAATTCCTGAGTGCAGAGCCAGGAGTAACCCCTGTGTATTGCCAGGTATGAACCAAAAAGAAAATTTTAAAAAAGATTTACTGTATTTGTAATGGATACTGACTTACCCTTAAAACAGGCAACATCCTTTAGTCAATGTTTTTAATTTAGCTACTAAAATCTGGACTAAGAGTTATATTTCTTGTTGTGTAAATAGAGGGGAGTATTTCTGTTCATCATTCCATAAACAATGTTTAAGGGGAAGTTATAACATTGGCTTAAAGTCTAAAAAGCCAGTGGTTTCTAAGTTAGTGTCCAAGGAAACATGTTCACTGCATCTTGTGCTCTGGTTAGGCTCATCTTCTTGTTTAGACTTAGTTTATTAGTTTCAGTCTCTTCCCAGGAAGAAATTCCTTTGCAATCACTGTAAAGAAATTGTGAAGCTGAGCATGAGAAATGTTGACCTTATAGATTTCCAACAGCACTGAGTGGAGAGACACGGGAGATAGTGGATCTCTGGTGTGGTGAATGGTTTGATGGTGAATTTTAGCTGAGTTTGATTGGATATGGGATGGCTGTTATTTCTGCACATGTCTGTGAAGTCATTTAGGGATGATATTAGCATTTGAACTTACTAAATCATTAGATTATTTTCCTTAATGTGGATGTGGGTATCACTCAGTCCATAAAAGTTCTTAATAATATCAAAATGGCCATACTGCCCAAAGCACTATACAAATTTAATGCGGTCCCTATCAGAATACCCATGACATTTTTCAAATAATAGTCAAAGCACTACTGAAATTCATATCTAACAAAACCCCCCACAAATAGCTAAAGCAATCCTTGGGAAAAAATAAGATGGGTGATATCATCTTCCCCAACTACAAAGCAGTAGTAATCAAAACACCATGGTATTGGGCTAGAAACAGACCTGCAGACCAATGGAACAGAGTTGAATATCCTGTCACAGACCCCCAAATATATGGCCACTTAATCTTTGACAAAGGAGCAAGAAATGTGAAGTGGAACAAGGAAAACCTCTTCAACAAGTGATGCTGGGAAAACTGGATAGCTACCTGCAAAAAAATGAACTCTGACCTCTGTCTAATGCCAGGCACAAAAGTAAGAACAAAGTGAATTAAAGACCTCAATATCAAACATGAATCTATAAGGTACATAGAGGAAAATGTAGGCAGAACTCTCCATGACACTGAAGCTAAAAGCATCTTTAAGGATGAAATAGCACTGGCCATGCAAGTGGAAGCAAACATAAACAAATGGGACTACATCAAACTAAGAAGCTTCTGCACTTCAGAAGAAACAGTGACCAAAATACAGAAAGAGCCCACAGAATGGGAAACAATAATTTACCCAATACCCATCTGATAAGAGATTAATATTCAGGATATACAAGACACTAGTAGAATTGTACTAGAAAAAATCTCCAATCCCATCAAAAAATGGGCAGAAGAAATGAACAAAAGTTTTCTCAAAAAAATAAATACAAATGGCCAAAAGGCACATGAAAAAATGCTCCACATCACTAGTCATCAGGGAGATGCAAATCAAAACAATGAGAAATCATCTCACACCACAGAGACTGGCACACATTCAAAAGAACAAAAGCAACAAGTGCTGGTGTTGATGTAGGGGAAAATGGATGCTCACTGTTGGTGGGAATGCCAGCTGGTCCAGCCTTTCTGAAATACAATATGGACAGTCCTTCAAAAACTAGAAATTGAGCTTCCATATGACCCCACAATACCACTTCTGGGAATATATCCCAAGGATGCAAAAAAAGCACAGTAGAAATGACATCTGTGCCTATATGTTCATTGCAGCACTGTTCACAATAGCCAAGTGCCCTAAAACAGATGACTGGTTAAAGAAACTTTGGTACATCTACACAATGGAATACTGTGCAGCTGTTAGGAGAGATGAAGTCATGACATTTGCTTATAAATGGGTAGACAAGGAGAGGATCATGCTAAGTGAAATGAGTCAGAAAGAGAGGGACAGATATAGGAGGACTGCACTCATTTGTGGAGTATAGAAGAATATCACATGAGGTTGACACCCAAGAACAGTAGATATAAGGGCCAGGGGGATTGCCCCATAGCCGGAAGACTCTGTCATGATCAGAGGGGAGAAGGCAGATGTAATAGAGAAGGGGTCACTAAGAAAATGATGGCTGGAGGAATCAGTCAGGATGGGAGATGCATGCCGAAAGTAGATAATGGAACAGACATGATGACCTTTCAGTGTATGTCATAATGCCATAATGCCCCAAAGCAGAGAGAATATTGTCTTCCATGGAGGCAGTAGGAGGGTGGGAAAGGGGGGTATACCCAGGAGGAAAACTGGGGCCATTAGTGGTGGGAAAAGTACACAGGTGAAGTGACAAGTTTTGGAATATTACATGACTGAAATCAATCATGAACAACTTTGTGTAGCACTGTGGTTCAATTAAAAAGAACTTTATATGGGATTATGATGCCGCCAGCAGGTCAACCTGTACCTGTGGAGTGAGTACATCAGCATCCCGATGGTGCCTTCACACTTCCAGATACCCCAAAATTGCTGCTGTGCCTTTGGCCATACCCCAACAACTTGTGGTAAAGTTTACCAAGAAATTAAACGGCCAAAAGTTAGGTATGTGGGAGACACACCTACAAACCACCTCTGGTTCAGCTATATAAACTCATTCATTGGCATTATTTCAGAGACCCATAAACCCATAAAACCCATAAAAAAGAGATCAAAAGATGCAGTTAAGGCCTGTAGCACAGGGTAGACTGAGAGCTCCAGGCCCGCTTGGATTAGGACTGGGCCTCCTCTCCCCCAGGTCCCCAGTTTTCCAGTAGTTTGGCAGTCACACCCAAAAACTGCCCCCCAGCGCCATGTAATCTCATCAATGGCCAAGACCCAGGGACTATAAACTAAAGCTCCCAAAAGAGAGCGCCACAGAATGTTCTGACCCTGAGCCAGGCTGTTTTCACAGGGGCACCCCAGAGAGGGGAGAGGGGAGGGTGAGAGCCCTCCCACCCCTAGGGACCCAGCTCTGGAAGCCAAAAATCTCCACAACCCAACCACCACCACACTCAAGGCCATTCCCCACGTACTTGAGCCTAGCCTCACACATGAGTAAACATACTCCTGGACCCTGTTCTTTGACACATCATAAAACGCTCCCTACCCATTCCCCATAATTACCATACCAAATTTGATGGGGTTCAGATATTAGGCAACAAATCATAGAGGGAAATATATATGCATATATACATATTTTCAGATATATATACACCAAAGCTCACATCATCCAAACTTTAACAACAGGTTAGTGATATCCGATGGGATGTCTTAATGGCTCCTGCCAAAATAGAACAATCTTCACACTGTTTCCTGTATGAACACGTTTTTGTAAGCATGTTCAGAAGTTCTTTATAACAGACAATAAGAAATATATTATTTTAGTTGTGTTTTGGAACAGGGATTGAGGTTTGGAATGGAAACATCCCGAATTTGGTGGTGGGAAGGAGTAATGGTGGGTGTAATGGTGGTGGGATTGCTGTTTGAATACTGAATGTAATCAAACATTGTGAACTAACTAATAAAATTTTTTAAAAATTTTAAAAAGTAATGTGGAGTTCATGCCCAATTGAATAAGCTTAATCAGTGGCTGAATAAATAGCAGTGCTCCTACATTATAAAAAAAATTTAAAATAAAATAAATAAATTATAACTTTATATATTACTGTGATTCAATTAAAAAAATTTTTAATTTTCTTTCTCTGCTTACTAAAAAGAAAGACAACAAGAACTCCTTAATGAAATGAACAAACACCTCACCAAGAATACTTTACCTAGCTAGATACTCATTCAGATCTGAAGGAACAATACACAACTTACAAGAAGAACTAAGGGGGCTACAAAACAAGCCACACAGACACACCAAAAGATAGCACAAAGCTCCATGACAATACTCTCTCTCTCAATGTCAATGGGACCAATTAAGAGATGCAGAGTAGCAAGATAGATTAGAAAATTAAACCTCCTTCCCCACACTAAAAAAACACATTTGAATGGTCAGAGCAAGCAGACTCAAAGCCAAAGTTTGTAAGACAATTCTTTAAACAAACAACCCTCTCAAAAAGCCTGGATTGGCCATACTAGAATCAGATGATATAGACTTCAGGCTGAAAAAGATTCTAAGAGAGAGTGAAGATCACTTCTCAATGGTCGAGGGATAAGTACATCAGGAAGAACTCACACTCCTAAATGTATATGCACCTAATGAGGTGCCAACAAAATACTTGAAACAACTGCTAACAGCCTTGAAGAAAGACTACTAATTGCAACCCCAATAGTAGCTAGAGACTTCAATACTGCTCTGTTACCTCTTGATAAATCAATTAGACTAAAGCTCAACCAGGAAATACTTGCTTTGAAAGAAAAAACAGAAGACAAGTGTTTACACACATACACACACAAATACACATATACACACATGGGATATTTCCCAAGTAAGACCACATGCTAGATTGCAAAACAAACCCCCACAAAGTGAAGAGCACAGAAGCCACATAAACTATCTTCTTAGACCATGATGCCCTGAAAGTAGAAGTTAATCACAAACAGAAATGGAGAAACAACTCAAACACCTGGAAATTAAATAGCTCATTGCTGAACAATCAGTGGGTCAGAGGGGAAATCAAAGAGGAAATCAAAAGATTTCTGGAAATAAAGAAATGACACTACCTAGCAGAAATTGTGAGATACAAGAAAAACTGGTGTTAAGAGGAAAATTCATAGCTATGTGACCATTCATCAAGAAGAAAGGGCCCACATAGTAATTTGACTGCAAAACTTAAACTCGAAAATGACCAACAAAAGGAGCCTACAGCAGGCAGGAGGAAGGAAATAATAAAACTTAGACCAATTACATGAACCAATTTCTTCTTCCTCCTCTCTCTCTCTCTCTCTCTCTCTCTCTCTCTCTCTCTCTCTCTCTCACACACACACACACACACACACACACACACACGCATTCACACACACATACATACTTTGTGCTGATGAGGGACTCATGCTTTATGTAGAAATATATACCAATTCAGTCTTGGACAATGTTTCTTGAAAAATTCATCAAAATGAAACGATATATACCTTTTGACCCAACTCTGAGATATTTATGAGCTACAGACTCACACAGGTGTATAGGGTATTTGAACAGAGTGCTTATTGAGGAAAATGCTGGAAACCATAGAGAACTGATTAAATAGATCATGTTATACCCACATGATGCTACATATTATGGGGTAGTTCTGTAAACAATGACAAAAAAGGATGTATGTGGCACTTTATTAAGCTATAAAAGCAACCTGCTGGATAATATTTATTGTATATTTATTGTATGATCTCATCATAATATTTGTGTTAAACAAAAATATCTGAAGTCTGGAAGACACTAAAAATTGTGAGCAGTATTGATCTTTGGGGAGAAAAAGAGGGAAGCAACTGCTCTTGAAAAGGAATGTGAACTTTTTACTCTACTCGTTTTCATTAGGATGGGTACATTTCACATTCCTTTCCCTTCTTCTTCCTTATTTGAAGACATACATTCTAAGAACTCCCTCAGTGCCAGTTTGGTGCTTTATACGGACAGAGCATCAAATGCCCCACATACCCATTCTTTCTTCCTCTTTCTTCTTTGGAGTAACCCTGCTCTCAAAAGCTCTCTTCTCCGTCAATCTAGTTAGTTATTGCCCAGAACAAACATTCCAGCACCACCTGCACGGGAGGAGCCAAGGACTCGTGGGAGAGGGCATGGGCGGGGCGAGAGGCAGGAGACCTGTTTTCTCTCCACCCGAGTTTTCTCTCCACCCACAGGCAGGCTCCCCAGAACCCGCAGCTCTCAGCATCTTTCTTTAGGAAGGGAAGGTACCGAGTCAGGTTTCTGCTGGGATCTGTTAGACTGCTGACCTTCTCCAACCCCGCGCCGTGGCTTCCTGTCCCGGGAGCCCGCCCTGCCTTATATGGGCAGCGGCCAGTGCCCACCTCTCACACTAGGTGCCGCTGACGTTGATGGGCAGCTGAGAGCCCCTGCTGCATCGCAGACCCACTCTATTTTGGGGCTGCTATCAGCCCTTTCTCATCTCAGACTGGCCTGAGTTATCTAAATGGCCCAGGGGGCTGGAAAACAGATGCTGGAGTCTTCAGGGAGAGCTGTCTTGGTGGGGGCTTAAAGTGGGTTTCTCTGAACAACCCTGTCACTCATATGTCAGGGGCACTCCTGACTAGTGTCCTGAAACACTGCTGACTGCTGGTTGAGTCACCTGTTGTGGAAGGACTTGAATCCTCCCCCCATGCCCCCGTGTAACCTCCAATTCTATAAACAGAATACTATGACTCCATAAACATCACTCAGGTGTGAATGAATGTGTGTGTGTGTGTGTGAGAGAGAGAGAGAGAGACAGACAGACAGAGAGACAGACAGAGAGACAGAGACAGAGAGAGTGAATGTGAGGGAGTCAATCTGGAGACTCGTAGAAATTCTGGGAAGTAGGAGAGCTTTTATTTTCCGTTTCTAAATGCTGTCACTAGGGATAGAGAAAGCCAGAGGACTTCAGGGGTCATCTTCAGCGATCAACTCCGTGAAGGATAAAGCAGAGTCCAGTGATGGACAGAGACATTAAGGCAGTTTGGTTTTGGAATATTTTTTTAATAATAAATGCCTGAATTTAGAAAATGTCTGTAATTTGCCTTCCTGGTAAGCATGCTTTTCATTAGAATGTCAGTATTTACTAACATAGTTCAAGACCAGGCTGTTGATTCCAAAAGATCCAACTTAAGCAATCTTAAGCAATCCCCATGCAGCATTCTGGGAGCACTCGGGGCTTCAATGGAGACTTAACTAGGCTTCTATTTTGTTAGCTTGTCATCCTCAAAATGCATCTTCCCTTTGATGCCCAAGATGGTTATGGGTGCCCCTACACCTAACATCTTCCTGTGTCTTCCTGCCAGAGATAAGAGAATAGGAATAAAGAAGCAGTCGTCGAAACAGGGTAAACACACCAGCAAATTGGAGATATGTTCGGGACAGTGGATCAGAAAAGAAGTTAAAAATAATCTCTCCCTCCCTCTTTTTTCCCTTACTCCCTTTCTTTCCTCCATCCTTCCCTCCCTTCCTTCCCCCTTCCTGCTCTCCTTTTCTTTTCTCACCGCCATCTCTTTCTTCCCTCTTTTTTCTTTTAATTTTTTCTTCCCTTTCTTTATTCTTCATCACTTGTTTCTCCTTCTGTTTCTTATTCCATTTCTCCCTTCTTTTCTCCTTTTATCCTTTCCCCTCTTCCTCATCTTCCTCCTTTTCTTTTTCTTTTTCCACTCCCTTCCTCCCCTTCCTTTCTCATCTCTTTAAAGGCTTCTTCCCTTTCCTTTTATCTTTTCACCTTTCTCTCTCCTTCCCTTCTTTTCTTCTTTTTTATTCCATCCTTCCTTTCATTCATCATTTTTCCCTCTCCCTTCCACCCTTCTTCCTTCAAGCTTTCACTGTGGACCCACTGTAACTATATATATGTAGCAATCTTGGGCTTTAAAAACACTGACTAAAAAGACTTGGTTACTCCCTCTTGGAACTGAGCCTTCTAGGTAGATGATTTTAAAATATCAGAGGTCCATTTTGGATAGTGTCAGCCCTCAGAGAACAGGGACTTCCTTTTCTCTTGAGAAGGAAGGGCCTTGAGAATTCACAGTCACTCCTATTTTCCCCAAACCCAGAGACTCAATTTTCATATATCCTTGACTGAAAAACCCTTAAAAACCTGCTTCCTCCACTTACCTTTCAAGTAACATTCCTCATGTACATATGTTCGTTTCTTCCATCACATGCATGTTGCAAACCTTTGATCTTGATTCAGTTAAAGACTTTCTTTCTTTTCAAGGGAATTTCAAATAATTGAAGAAAGATGACAATTTCTTCAGAAAGAAAAAGACTTCTTCCTCCGTAAACCGAGATATTAATGTCACCTGCTCTCTAGATGTCTTGCAAAAATTAAATGAGATTATGTATCTACATTGCTTAGCATAGTAAACATGTTAACTACTTCTAAAATCATTTCTAAAATAAGAAAGCATTACTCCTCTCTTTGCCTAATTGTATTTCGGGCATCTGGTAGAGACAGTGTGAGTTTTTAATTATTTTACAATGAGCATATATTGCTTTTCCGTTTCACAATAGTGAAGAAGAATGACTTTCCTGTGTGTGTAAAAATGAGGCATGCTCATTAAAAAATGCTTAAACAATGGAGAAACATACACTTTTATGTTAACCTCAAGTCATTAGCATCAGGTGAATGAGATTTCATATCTAAGTAAGTGCGTGGATTCCGGCACTTTCAGCAGTGATGAAACAATAGCAAATCCGATTCAAATTGGTTAATGTCTGAGTTGCTAGGTCTGTCCCAGCCTATCAGCCAGAGTTGTCTGTCACTTCTCTGTGGCACTCTCCTCCATGTGTGGAGCTGAAGCAGCTACAGGCTGTGTGCAAATCCACCACTGATTCCAGAGGGAGAGAGGAAGAGAGAGCTAGAGCGCTTCTGTGGTGAATGTCTCTTAAAAACTATAAGTCTCTTAAAAACTAGGAAGTCTCCCAAAGGGTCCTTGATTTCCGTCAAGGTTCATTGACCTTAGCTGGGTAAAAACCCTCCTCTGGTTTCAGTGGCAGTCTAATGCCCCACTCTTGTCCTGAATGTGAGTTCCCTGCGGTAAACAGGAAGGGATGACCTGGGACTGTGACATCACAGCAGTCGGGAGCAGATCTGGGCTCAGAAAGCCCTGAAGTTTTAGGTTGTCTGGAGGAGAGATGGAGATGGGCAGGACAACCAACTTAAAGGTTTTCTCTTTGGTGCTTTTCGGAAGGGAAGAGAAAGAGGAGTGCCCATTACAGAGCACCTGAAAGAAAAATAGACACAGGTAGGTAAAAATAAAAATATTTTACAGATATATGAGCATGTTATGCACACTACTTGAAAATGAAATAACACACAGTTATTATTTTTTTTTTGCTTTTTGGGTCACACCCAGCAATGCACAGGGGTTACTCCTAGCTTTGCACTCAGGAATTACCCCTGCTGGTGCTCAGGGGACCATATGGGATGTTGGGAATCGAACCTGGGTTGGCCGCGTGCAAGGCAAACGCCCTACCCGCTGTGCTACCGCTCCAGCAGTTATTAATGTTACTATAAAACGGGTTAGCACCTTAGGGGAGTCCTTGAATTCTGTATGGAAAATTAGCCTACACATTTCTGATGCTTAGGTTGTTTACGTTTTGTTTTGTTTTGTTTTGTTTTGTTTGGGGCCCATACCTGGCTGTGCTCAGGCCTTACTCCTGGCTCTGAGCTCCAGAATGGCTTCTGGTGGGTTCAGATCCCAGCGGTCCTAAAGGGATGGAATGCATGTCAGCCACCTGCAAGACAAACTCTCCACCCACTGTACTATCGCTCTGGTCCTCAAGTTTCCTTATTATACAGTTTAAATAGATAGTACGAGGTCCTGCCCCCAAGGTCCTGGCTTCTCTCTCTGTGCTTCCTGTGCATGATGTCACTCATCCTGTCCCCAAGTGACCGTTTCCAGTAGGCAATGTCACTCATCCTCTCCCACACTGCTCTGAGATGTCCTGTGTCCTTTGCCATCCTCCTGGCCTAACACTGCTGCTCTGGAGCCCGACCCCTGCGTTCTGTGGTCTGCCTCTCACCCCTCCCTAGACACTTTGTCCCTTTGGCTCCTCTTGGTTCTCAGGTCCCAGAGCTGACGACTGTTGCTTTCCTGCCCAGGAACAAGAGAAGGGTCCAAGAGGAAGGTCCCTCTCCTGCAACCCCCATAAGAGGTTTGCTGTCCCTGCCTCTTAGCCACTCCCATCATCTAAGTGGCTACCCCATCAAGTTAATGAGATGCAAAATAAGCAATTTTATTAACATAATGACCTGATGTCTCCTCTTCACTCCCTCCTCCCATAACAATGTTACTTGAATTTAATGTTAGAAAAGTTAAAAATAAGGAACGTCTGCCCTTTAGCTAAATCTATGTTACCACAAAAGAGATTTTCTTTACAATTTCCTCTTGGGGAATCAAGGTTAAGAAAAACAATTGTTGAAAAATGTCACAGGGTTGGAGTTATTATTTTCCTAATAACAGATTTCAATTTTAGAGAGTATTGAATGACTCATGGATATAAGAGATGAGTAAATCTGCTGAGTTGGATTTCCTCCTGTGTCCTTACCCCTAACCTCTCAACATTGGCTCAGTTACTGCTTTTACACTATCATAGTTTAGAATATTCATGCCCTATTTCAGGACCATTGCACCCATAATTGTTTAGTGTTATCAGTTAATTCCAGGTTTAAGTAAATGATATGTTTTTGATAAATCCCTTTTTACTTCAGTCTGTTTATTCCTAAATACTTGACTTGAATTCATCTCTAAATTAGGTTTCATTTCTGAAGTTTTGTTCACAAAGGACTCACTGGTGCATACTCATGAAGTTTTCACGTATTGGGTTATTTGTGGTTTTTATATTGAAACTTATCTTGGATGGGTGAAATACTCTTGAGTCATTCTTGGAATGAAATTCTTGGAAATTCTAGATGGTGCTTCATTATATTCTGGCATTGAATATGATTATTGAAGTTAGAGTCCAACCTAATTAATTTCTCTTATTTTCTATATCAGTATGTCAAAAGACTTTTTTTGTTGTTTGTTTTGTTTTTGGGTCACACCCGGTGTTGCTCAGGGGTCACTTCTGGCTCATGCACTCAGAAATTATTCCTGGCGGTGCTCAGGGGGCCATATGGGGTGCTGGGAATTGAACCCAGGTTGGCCTCGTGCAAGGCAGACACCCTGCCCGCTGTGCTATCACTCCAGCCCCCAAAAGACTTTTTGTTTTAAGTTCAAGAAATTCAGTGAAAGAGGCTAAGTCTTATTGTGTCCTTCAGTTCCTCTTTTTTACATTCTTGTTGTGCTCTTTCAACCAAAAGATTAATTTCTCCATTTACCAGGTCAATGTTCTTATTGCATACCTCTGCATATTTGTCTTACTTCTGGGTTTCCTGTTTTAGGAACAGTTAGGCTGAAACTGTTCTCTATTTCTCACATTTTTAAAAATTGAGTCACTGTGAGATATAGTTACAAGGCTTTCATGTTTGAGTTTCAGTCATACAAAGATCAAACACCCATCCTTTCACCAGTGCACATCTTCCGCCACCAATATCCTCAGTATCCCTTCCTCTTCCCAATCCTCCCCCTGCCTCTATGGCAGACAATTTTCCCCATAGTCTAGCGCCACTTTTGGGCATTATGGCTTGCAATACAGATACTATTTCTCACATGTTTATGATTGTCTATGACATTTCTGATTCTCACTATGTTTAAGTATTTTTTCTTTTATAAATTAATTTTGATCTATACTTTTTTGTTTAGACTGGAGCAATAGCATAGGAACTAGAGTGATAGCACAGCAGATAGGGCATTTGCTTTGCACATGGCCGACCCGGGTTCAATTCCTCTGCACCTCTCAGAGAGACTGGCAAGCTACCGAGAGTATCCTGCCTGCATGGCAGAGCCTGGCAAGCTACCCATGGCATATTCAATATGCCCAAAATAGTAACAAGTCTCCCAATGGAGACATTACTGGTGCCTCATTGAGCAAATCAATGAACAACAGGATGACAGTGACAGTGACTATTTCATTTTGTACTATTATTTATATGTCAAGTCCATGATAACATCATGTGGGCCTATAGATAAAATAGAAATCTCCACTCCCTTTTCCATAAAAAACAGCATTCTCTTGTTCCTAATTTTTCTTTGGGTCTTAGGAAGTTGAATGTGGTACCTTTATTAGCCTGTTATATATTCCCCACATGTGATGATAGTTTTCTGCCTATCAGATTTGAAGATCTCTCTGAACATTCTTCAATTTTTCTGATAACCCAAGATTTTCAAGGTGAGACAGGACTAGAAGTTGCCTCTTCCAAGCTTCCTTTTCTTTCCTCATCTGGTGCATTTTGAAGGCTTTTAGGTTGATTCATTTTCTTGTTCCTTGTGTTTGATGATAATTTTTCTTTATATCTTTTTTTCTGGTCTTCACCAGCTTTGTTTATGTTTTCGATATCAAGGGGAAGAATCTATGTTTTGCCTTCATTCTCCATTTTCCTTCTGACATCTATATTGTTTGCATTTATTGATAATTATTGTGAAGTTGGCAGAAAAGGTGATTTCCAGTTTTAAAACAATCAATGGGCTCACGTGAGGATACTAGAAACTTTGAAAGACTAAGCAAACACTAATTTTAAGTGATGACACATAGAATCTGAAGATTGGGACTTATGTTTTAATCCCATCGCTGACAGCTTTACTAATGACTTCAGCTGCTTTCTCTGATGAGACGGTTTCCCTTGGAAGAACATGCAACTTAAAGGACAAAGTGCTCTTAAGAGTTAATCATTATTGCTTCCATTTGACCCAATGACACCACTTCTGGCAATATACCCTGGAGGTCCAAAAGCACACAGCTAAAAAACCATTTGCACTTATATGTTCATTAGAGCACTATTCACAATAGCCAGAATCTGGAAACAACCTGAGTGCCTGAGAACAGATGACTGGATAAACTGTGGTACATCTACACAATGGAATACTATCCAGCTGTTAGGAATAAAGAGGTCATGAAATATGCCTATAAATTTGCCTATAAATGGATGGACATGGAAAGTTATCGTGCTGAGTAAAATGAGTCAGAAGCAGTGGAACAGATATAGAATGATTGTATTCATTTGTGGGATATAAAAAAATAGTTAATATGAGACTGTTACTCGATGTCAAGAAAAAATGGGACCAGCAGACTGGTCAATGGTTGGAAATTATCACAAGAGTATAGCAGGTGGAGGGTAATTAAGAGAGAGGAGAGTTCATTATGACAATAGTTAGAACCAACCACTCTGATCAAGAACTGAGTGTTGAAAATAGGTAAAGGGATATAGATGATAACCTTTTAGCACCTGTATTGCAAATCATAATGCCTAAAACAAGAGAGAGAGAGAGAGAGAGAGAGAGAGAGAGAGAGAGAGAAGAGAGGTGCCAGTCACAGGGACAGGGGCTGGGGTGGGTGGATTTAAGGGGAGTAGGAGAGAAACTGGGGACATTGGTGCCAGGAAACTACATTGGTGGAGGGATGGATGTTGGAACATTGTATGACTGAAACCCAATCATAAACAACTTTGTAATGCTCTATTAGGTGATGATTCAATTCAACAAAAAGTTTTTTTTTTAAGTTAATAATTATTGGGGCCGGAGCGATAGCACAGCGGGTAGGGCGTTTGCCTTGCACGCGGCCGACCCGGTTTCGATCCCCGGCATCCCATATGGTCCCCCAAGCACCGCCAGGAGTAATTCCTGAGTGCAAAGCCAGGAGTAACCCCTGAGCATCGCTGGGTGTGACCCAAAAAGCAAAAAATAAATAAATAAATAAATAAATAAAGTTAATAATTATTTTGTAGGGAAAGAATTGGGTCACATGCAGTTGTACCGAGAGCTTGCTCCTAGCTCTGTGCTCAGGAATCATCACTCCTGACAGTGCTCAGGAGACCCTATGTGGTGCCAGTGGTCAAACCCAGGTCAACTCATGCAAGGCAGGCACCTGACTTACTGTACTCTCTCTCCAGGAAATTGTACTATTCATTGTATTACTATAATGTTGCAACTTTCATTGTAAAATTGTACTGTATTATCCTTTGTGTATCTCTCTAGTTCCATGAGTTAATAATGTTTCTTTCCACTGATGAAGCGTTTGCTGAACTTTCTAAAATCTGTCTGTAGATTCTAGCTCTGCTCTGCGTATCAAACAGTACAATAGGCAGCATTTTGAAATTGCCACAACATTTGCATCCCTATGAGGAAAAAGAAAGGTAAAAGATTTATGTGCTTATCTAGGAACAAAACAGCACAAAAAGATTGTGTAACTTTCTATGTCTGCTTCAAGTATGTAGTAGAAAACAGCTTTAATTGCAAAAATACTAAGTAAAGCTTGTAGCAAGTTTTTTGTGTAAATTTAACTGAATGCTACACAGTTACTGCTCAAAATCTTAGATAGCTGCTGCTTCAAATATTCGCAACCTTGAAAAAAATTAAAGGTCTTGTAGCTAATATTTGGCTGTTATCACGTTTTCTGCCTCTCGCACTGCTATATAAGCACTTGTTGAGTGAGAAACACATTTCCCAGCGTTCAGAACACTTCTCAGGAGGAAACAGCCCAAGGACCACTTCCTAATCTACACTGTCCTGCTTGCCTGTGCTAAATGAACCATTTGGAATGATGGTTTGAATTAATCACTATTCTTGCAGCGAAATGTACTTAAAATACTTTACCACAAATTTACAACAGTGCTAATTTTCATCAGTAATAGACAAGCATTTCTATTTTAAAGATGTCTTTTTGGCACTTTACATTAATATTCTCTTGAATATGCTGAGCGTTAGGATGGGCCTTATTCATTTGAGAGCAAATTCTCCTGAGGAATGTGCATGACCCATCAATACTGACACTTGGGAGTTAGATAAGAGACAGATGAAGGCACAAGGGCAAGATGGGTGTAGAGCTCTAAAGTGGTAAAGGTTAAAGAGACCCCTGACTTTCTCCAAGCTTCACCCCCTCCTCTTTGGTCTCCCTTCCCCCTCCCCTAATCTACAAAATAAAGGGTGGCTTCTCTCCCTGGGCCTGAAGAAAACCCAATCATTTTTTTTTTAAAAAGGCCTTTCATAAAAATACTTTTTTCTTCTGAGGGCTAGATCAAAATTTTCTTCAGTCATGAAGGTAATGATCTCAGGCATTCCTCCCTTCTGCTCCTCTGACTTTTGGGGAGAAGGAGCTCTAGCGTGATGAGTTTTCTCTTTCTCTCACGGTTCTTATGTGTGAGAGTTTAAAGGAAGCAGATCTCTTCTCCACTTAAACTGGCAACTACCCTTTTAGGACAGCTTCGTGTGCGCCCTTCGTTTTAGGTATTTTATTGAACCTCTCAACAATGCCCTAGTTAGGTTCTGAGAAAATGAATAGGGTAAAGTCTCATTTAAATAAGGTCGAGGTCCAGTCTCAAAGAGAGTTCTCACGTGCACAAACTGAGCACACACTACAGAACAAAACACAACGGAAAGAGACAGCCAGAGCTACCAGCACAAGAAGTGACATCAACATTGCAGGAAGAAGATGGGGGTTCCTCCCTCCCTACTCAGGGACTGCTCAGTCAATAGAGAATGCCTAAACCAGCCCGTGAAAAGCCATGACACTTCCAACACTCGATTTTCTCCGGTGAACGCTTCCTTTGCAGCAGCCCCTCTAATAGTGGTCACTGTATCACTGTCATCCCGTTGCTCGTCTATTTGCTCGAGCAGGCATCAGTAACGTATCCATTGTGAGAGTTGTGGTTACTGTTTTTGGCATATCGAACACGTCATGGGTAGTTTGCCAGGCTCTGCTGTGCGGGCGAGATACTCTCAGTAGCTTGCTGGGCTCTCCGAGAGGGGTGGAGGAATTGAACCCGGGTCGGCCGCATGCAAGGCAAACGCCCTACCCGCTGTGCCATTGTTCTAGTCCCTAATAGTGATTAAAAAAAAACCAAAAAACTGTTGTTCTTTCCTTTTGACACAGTGGGCTTCTGTGTTCCATTCTGACACTTCTTGCTCCAACTTGCTCTAAGTGGGATCCAAATAAAACCTTTTCCTGGTGAGATAATTACTTGCTTATTTATTTGGAGTCAGCTGTTTAATTGTTATCCCTCATTCACAGGCTGGGAAATGAAAGTGTGAGAGATTAAATCACTTGCCCAAGGTTCCCTGGTGTGATATAGAAGAAGGAAGTTAAACCTTAGATTCTTTCTAGCGTTTGTGCTCTTAAGCATCCACAAGACAGTTTCCCTCCGTGCACTTATGAGCCGTGAACACATGCATGTTTGCAGTACCTATACATAGAGCACATTATCAGTTACCTCCTGGTAACTCACTCACGTGATCTTTTCTAGAAAACATCTTGTGAACATCTCAGAGGTGCTATTCTAGGTGATGAAAGTGGTAGAGATGAGATCTGTGAGTGGCACATAATGCTTGCAGAGTCTTTCACAGGGTCCCCTCGGCTTCCTGGGATTTCTCACTCAGACAGAGTGGTAGATTGCATGCCATAAAGCCCCCCCGCTATGAAACACCTGGAAATGCAATATAGAATAGAACTAACATTGCTTTAAATGACTACACGGGCTCGAGAGAAAGAAAAGGAAGCTCCAGGGCCCAGAAATGAAATGGAGACTACCAGCCAGAGAACAATCTTCAAACCAAAGCTGGGCTGCCTGGGGCTATGTGGTGATCTTGGAAAGGAAGGAGCTGAAGATTTAATGGCTACTCTGGGAAAGGAGAAATATTAATAACCCACACAAAATTGTTATGATTTGTGGAAAACAGCAAGAAGAAAAGGATCCTCCTCCCCTCCAAAAATCAAGTTTGCATCCCTTGGAGTGAGCTCTGAGTGTATAAAATGTTTAAATTCCAGACCAGCCTTTATAAAACTTTGGGTTTAATTATTTGCTCTTTGAAGAACAGTGAGTTGAGATTAATAATAAGAGGTTATTTAATTAGCATAGAAAGGGGTGGGGGGATAGCCCAAAGGTATGATCACATGCTTTGTGTTCTGAAAGGAGACCCAATTAGATCTCAGTACCACATAGTTTTCAGAGCACCAAGCCTGGAGTAATCTCTGAGCTCTGTACAGTGTGGCCTCCCAGTTAGCATGGAAAATGTTCTTCGAGGGGCTGGAGTGATAGCACAGCGAGTAGGGTGTTTGCCTTGCACGCGACCAACCTGGGTTCGATGCCCCATATCTCATATGGTCCCCGAGCACCACCAGGAGTAATTCCTGAGAGCATGAGCCAGGAGTAACCCCTGTGCATTGCCGAGTGTGACCCAAAAAGAAAAAAAAAGTTCTTAGAGGCTCCTGATGATCCTGGCAAAAGCAGAGATATCTGACTGCGGAGATACTCCCAAACATGGATCTCTAGGAATCCTGTAGTTCAGATACCCCTTAGATGCAAGCAGAATCCAAGAACTAGAAAAATTCTAACTCCATGAACCAACCCCAGCAGGCATATCAGTAAAGTATCAGTTTCTCCAAAACTCAGGTACCAATTAGAGACTATAAAATAAGAACAATTCAAGCGACTAATTCTAAAGTACATGAGACTAAACTAAAATAATAAGGGGAGAAAGACATCAAATTGACTAAGAAAACTGTGCTAAATAGAACTTTGAGAAATGAATGAAGTTACAGAATCAAGAACATCTGAAAAAAGAATTGGTGAAGCCCCAGATCTAGTTTTCTCTGGTATCTGAGATAGCAGAAATGAGAAAAGTTTCCAGAAGGAAGTATTGGAAAAGAAGATGGCCCCAGGAAGGCAATCTTGGGTATTTTATTGAAATCACTGGACAAGAATAGGCCTTTTTTTAAAAAAATATTGGAGCAGTTATGTTGCCAAATGCTTTTTGTTTAGAGCCAGAAGTAAGTATTTCTGGCTTTGCCAATCATCCATTTATGTTACACATTCTTCTTTGCCTTTCTTACAGGCCTTTAAACAGGAGAATTTTTTCCTTCAGCACACAAACTTTCCACCTAAATGGGAAGATTTCATCACTTAGTATTGTACCAACTGCCTTGTTTTCTTGACTGCTGACAAGGAGGGTCAAAGAAAAGAATGTATATGATGGAGAGGCTGGTGCCTGAGCAGGACTGAGAAGTAGCTACAAGACATGGAGCAGAACCAATTTGGTCAAAGTCAAGCATAAGAACAAAATTAAGGCTCTCCGCCCAGACGAGACCCTGAGCAGCCACACATGAACGGCTCCTCCGCTCCTCAAAGACCATGATCCCGGAGGCCCACTAACTACCTTTGGAACCCAGCAGCAGCTTGCAGAAATGCCTCTAGACTGTGAACTAAGCTACAACCCCATGCCGTCCTGGGAGGGGAAAGGTTTTTCTCTCTCGGCCTTTCCTTTTGGCGACGGTGTGGCGACTGCCATCTCATAGAGCCCACTAACCGGAGGTACGAGTTTGCAGTGACACGACTTCTGGCAGAAATGTCCCTGGACTTAATTACTAAAATACCAGAAATCCAAAACCACGCGGCTGCACAGCGGCCACACGACCTCATATGCTCTTCATTCTCAGCAATGGAAAACAAGCTATCAAATGATGCCTTTTTGGCAGGTCTGATTGTTGGGGGGAAATTCCAAATAATAATAGTGAGTTTTCTGTTGACATATTGAATGTAACCAAAGTAAAGAGAGAGTAAAGTGAAAATCATCAGTCACATAGGCAGGGGGACTTGGGGGGGAGGGATTGGAGGTATACTGGGGTTCTTGGTGGTGGAACATGTGCACTGGTGAAGGGATGGGTGTTTGATTATTGTATGACTGAGACTTAAACCTGAAAGCTTTGTAATTTTTCTCACGTGATTCAATAAAAAAAAGAAGAAGAATAAAATTAACTATAAGATAATAAGAAATGCAGCTGGGATTTCAAAAACCCTTAGGAAGTGCTTTAGGTTACTCTATCATAAATAAACTTCTGTCTATGGAGTCTATGGGATTAATGGACCAATATTTTTTGTTTGTTTTGTTTTTGGATCACATCTGGTGGTGCTCAGGGCTTCACTGGTTTCTATGCTCAGGGATCACTTCTGACAGTGCTCAGGGAACCATATGTGTTTCCGGGGATCGAACCTGGGTCAACTGCAAGCAAAACAAGTGCCTTAAGCCCTGTACTACCTTTCTTGACCTATTTTAAATTGTTCTACATGGGTACTAGAAAAATTATACTGCCTTCCTGATAGTCTTATACTGGTAGTGGGCAGTTAATGATCCAGAGCCGAGTTTTCCAAAATTACTTGGATTACCGCCTCCTTTTCAGAAAAAGAAAAATCACTCAGTGCCCACCTGGAAATATACCATAGTTAAGGAAACAAACAGAAAACATCTCATCTAATTGTATGGGAGGGTATTACCAGCCCTCTGTGTCAGTTCTTCGCCCACCAGGGGGCGGTATTTTTCACTTTTGAAAACTGGATCTGCCTTACAAAAGGGATTCCATTTCAATGCTGGTAGGAGGGATTGTACAAGTGTGAGGTCGGTGACTTGCATTCAGGCACCCCAGTTCCATCCCCAGTACCGCATAGGTTCCCTTGCATTGAAACCACTTGCCAGGTTGGGCAAGAATTGCCAGAGTATCTGGGCCTCCTGAGAATCACTTGCAGAACTCCCCTTGTCCCCTCCCCCCTGACTAAAATTTAAAAATTCAACAGCAATCTAAAGCCTAAGTGATTAGTTAAATATTTCTATCTCAGGGGCTAGGCCTGTTGTTCCACAGTAGAGCACTTGTTTTTCATGTGTGAAGTCTTGGGTTCAATCCCTGAGATCACAAGCAAAACATTCTATTTCTTCATCTTTTGTTATGAAGATCTAGTCGTGAAATGCAGCAGAGTTTGTAACATCAAATGAGAAACTTGTCATTAGAGATTGGGTTAAATAAGTTTGATAAGAGAAGAAATCAAGTTGTTAACATCAAGTCTTCACATTTTCATCACCCTCTGTGTGGATCGGAATACTGTGTTGTCTAATGTTCTGAGTGTGAAAGTTCAAGTGCTGTCTCTCTAACTCACTTTGGGTGGACAGGACCTGGAAGCCTTGTCACCATCCCTTTCAAATTGCACAGTGAATTGGTATTCTCTTTATGTGTGACAGAACCTTCACTTCTTGAACTCCTTAAAGCTTTGAAACCACAAGAGAATGTCTCAGACTACAGAGAAAATTCTTTGCAATTCTTAAGTGAACAGCAGACGGACAGAGTTTAACAAGAAAATCACTTGCTCACAAATGAGGAAACTCAGCTTTGGCAATAGGCTCTCTATGCAGAAAATCCAATGAACAAGCTCTCTCTGGGGTACACATAAACAAAGGGGCAGACACAAATTATGTCTCCTCTTCTTCCTACCAGCTCACCCCTTTGCAGGAGACAGGGTGAATGAAGTTCCATTAAACAGTTATGCAGAGGATACAAAGGAAAGAGAACCAAACTTTTATTGTGTGACTGCCTCTTCCCATTCTTAGCCTGTCTCCCAACTCCAGTACTTTCTACAATTACTATCCCTCCCCAAGGACAAGCATGACCTCCATAACTCTAAATCCAATGGACATTTTCTGTCCCATCCCAAGAACATCATGAACGTCCACATCCCTTTCTTTATCTCCTAGGCATCTCCTTCCCCCAATGTGCTGGTTAAGGAGAAGGGATGACTTTTAGTAAGTTTCAGGTTTCTGACTTAAACAACTGCATAATTCATGAGTGAAAGATAGTTGAAAGAGCAGATTAGCAGAGGGCAAATGGGAGCACATCTCTCAGGATGCTACAGGAATGGAGCATTGGAAGATTCTGAAAAGAGTATTAACTCAGTTTCAATATTTTAGTCCACAGGTCTATTTTGGCATAGTCGAAACCATGAACCAAACAGATTTGTTTCAAATGCTAGAAAAAGTATGTCCATGTCTTGCAAGCTTGGGTCCAGTTATCTAATATTCCAATTCCTTCATCCGTAGAATAGACAAGTACCATTTGATAGTAATTCTCAATAAAAACCTAAGTAGTAAAAGAACCAACTTTTATTGTTCATGTTCTTCCAGCTAGTTCAAGAAGATCTACTTAAGTTTGCCTTCATGGGGAGGCTCTTCTTGCCTTGAGATCTCTTAGCTTCTCCCACTGACTCTATCCTCCAGCCAACAATTTTAGTGAAGACTTTTTGTTTAGTTCTTTGTTGGGAGACACATCCCGTGGTGCTCAGGGCTTACTTTTGGCTCAGTGCTCAGGGGACACTCCTGGTGGTGCTCGGGGGTCATAAAGAAGTGCTGGATCAAATCAGCGTCAGCTGCAAACCAGGGAAGTGCCTTCTTTCCTGTATTATCGCTCCAGCCCCATTTCAGTGAAAGATTTTTTAAAAGTCAAACACTCTTTTTTTTTTTTTTTTTTTGCTTTTTGGGTCACACCCGGCGATGCACAGGGGTTACTCCTGGCTCTGCACTCAGGAATTACCCCTGGCTGTGCTCAGGGGACCATATGGGATGCTGGGATTTGAACCCGGGTCGGCCGCGTGCAAGGCAAACGCCCTACCCGCTGTGCTATCTCTCCAGCCCCAAGTCAAACACTCTTTTAAAAATATAATTTTAATACTATTTTTTAAATTTGGCTACATGACTTACAAAACTTTCCATGTTATTCTTTTATGCTTGTAGTGTTACTTTACCATCCTCAGTATAAGAGTGAAAATTAAATGCCCTTGATGATGATTTTGGTAAATATCTTGATGTCTTACACAAATGACTTCTTTTTGAAATAAAACTTTCTTCTTTGGAGATTCTAAACTGACATTATTGAGCCAAAAAATAAAAGTATGACAACTGTAATATTAACTAACTCGAAATCTGGAAGAAATTCAAACACCAGACAGAAGTCTTTGATTTTCAGGCTTTATTTAATCATATTTTGAAGTAAAATGAGAGACCGCAAATCTATTCAGACACTCCAAACAGTGAACAAATAATTTTTTATCAAACTTTTGTTACTTTACTCACACTAAAAAGAAATTGTCCCTAAGCCATGCTGACAACCATATCTGAGATGTGAATCTGAAAACATTAGTTTTTAAATTATGCTTTTGAGAACGTTGAATGTACTCAGTGAAATTCCGGAATTAATTCATTCCAGTTCTGCAATAGGTGCTGACACATCCAAAACATTCTGCTTTTCCCTTGTCATTTTCTGCCTTTCCTACACACACACACACACACACACACACACACACACACACACACACACACACACAGAGTCAGTTAGAACCATTGGCTTTGATATACTAACATGCACTGTATCACTGTGATCCCATTGTTCATCAATTTGCTCACGAGGGCACCAGTAACGTCTCCATTGTGAGACTTCTTGTTATTATTTTTGGCATATTGAATACACATGGGTAGCTTGCCAGGCTCTGCCATGCGGGTAGGATACTCTAGTTAGCTTGCCGGGCTCTCGGAGAGTGACGGAGGAATCAAACCTGGGTAGGCCGCATGTAAGGCAAATGCCCTACCCGCTGTGCTATCATTCCAGTCCAGAATATACTAACATACTCACAGTTAATTCAGTAAGCTTTTATTTGTTTCCTTCCTTTGTGTTTCTATCCTAGATCAGAAAGAAACATCTCATTAATCAGCTGAAACATCTCAAGATGACCAGTGATGCATAGGACCTACCAAACTATTAGGCTGATTCCTCATGCCTCCAAATCCAGGCTGTTCAGAAGTCTCTCTTAGAATGACAAGAAAACTGTGTCCCTACAAAGTTTGATCCTTACAAAAGCCAACATTGCAAAGAGATGACATTAACTATTGCAGTCATCACTGAATTAAGGATTTGTCTAGAGACAGAGTCCTTTAGTGACATCAGACATTTTCCTTTTACAACAAAGATGTAGAGTCCATGAAATCAACTAACTTTGAAATTCAACTTTTATAGCTGCATAATGGTTTTTATTTAAATTTTGAGACATAATTTACCTACATAAAATTTATCCTTATGAAGTATACAATTCAGTGGTTGTTAGGATATTCATACGCTTCTGCCAACCATCAATATTATCTATTTCCAGAGCATTGCTATAACCCATAAAAGAAACAGCAAACCATTAGCAGTAAATCCTGGTGCCTTCAACCCTCAGCCCAGGCAATTACAAATTTTCTTGTTGTCTGCTTTATTTTTCTTCCTAGATTAGGCCTTTCTTGACATTTTGCATGAATAACATCATGTCACATGTCTCACTGTGTCTGGATTCTTTTAGTTAATGATGATTTTGAGAGTCCAGATGAGAAATTTTGATCATTGGACTTCTCTTCTAATAGTCATCTAATGGAGAATGCCTCTCTTAACTTAAAAAACTTACACGGTTTGACTTTATCCTCCCAACAATGAACTGAGGCATCCACAGTTGTTTCTGTTTTACAGATGAGAAATAGGGGCTCAAAGAGACATCAGTATCTTGTCTAAGAGGAGACAATGAGTGGCTGGAGCAGGGTTTCAATGTATCTGACTCCAGAACTTGTACTCTTCACCTCCAGGCTCCATTATCAGAATCCCTAGTGATGAGTTCTGATTTGGCCACTTCTGGTCTCTCCTAAACAGAAAGAGGCATCTTGCAGGGATTCTTGAGTCATAGATGAGTTTTCGAAGGGCTGAACTTGAGTGAAGAGGTTCATGAAACATATTGCAGTCAACTAGTGAGGTGACTATCAGTCCACTGCCAGTAGTGGCTGGAAAACGGAGGGCCACAGGAATCCCGGGATCTATAAGTGGAATGACTTCAGAGCACCTGGCATAATAATACAAGCAAATAGCATAATTGCACAAGCGTCTATTTTAAGCTCGGATTATCACTGACAGCTTGCTTGGGTCTCTGATTAGTGACCTAATAAATCAAAATTTTCACCAGCAGATTCTGGTTTTCCTGGGCCAGAGAGATAGTACAGCAGGTAGGGTGCTTGCCTTTCATGTGACCAACCCAGTTTCAATCCCTGGTATCCTATTTTGTTCCCCTGAGCACCATCACGAGTGATCCCTGAGCTCAGAGTCAGAAGTAATTTCTGAGCATAGCTGGGTAAGACTTAAAAACAAAACAAAACAAAGGAAAAGAAGAAAAAACTAGTTGTCCTAGGCTAAAACATCTTGAAGAAATAAAAAAGACATCTAGACCAATAATATCCTCCATAAAAATTCCCTTCTAAGAATCTGGGGCTGAAGTTTCAACTTATTTCTGAAACCACTCCAAAGAATGACAAGACATCCAAGGAGAAATATGCTTGTTTTGATTTTTGAAATTTTTTTGTTGAATTTTTAATTGATGGTTTTGTTTCTTCCAGAAGGAGCAATACTAATGATCACTGACGTTCACAGTCCAATCTTTAGCCTCATTCCAACTCTTCATTTTACCTGCTATCTTGACATTTCAAGGAGGCAAATGGGCAGCATGATCAGTGCCACTTATCCCTCAGGGCCTTGATATCCACTGTGTGACCTGGTTCCCTGGGAGGGGTGTATAGTTTGAGAAGGAGAAAAATGGATGGTCTCAATAATTCATTCTGAAAATATACCGAATTTTGGATGAGTGCATTTTGGATGAGAGTGCAGAAGAAACTATCTCTAAGTTGTAGTACAAGGGTCCATGGTTCAAATAATATCAGCGGATGTCAAGTGCTCAGGTCTTCATTTTGGTTGAATTTGGGGTAAATCCTTTCAAGAGAAGGAGAGAGTGTGATTCTCTTCGCCAGAGAGTCTGCCCCTAGCTCTTGCTGCCTTTATGCCACTTCAAGCAACAAGAAAGAGCCTTTGCCTTAAGTCCAGCCTAAGTTTTCTCTAATATTACCCCAGAGAATTCTCCTAGTTCTGTAATCACACAAAAACCATATCTGAAGCCAGCAACACCAGTCTCTAGGGGCAAGGCAAATCACTCAACCTCTCTAAACCTTGGCCTTTCTTGCTAAATGGGAATATTAATATCAAATATGAAGAGTGTTGAAAGGATTAAACAAGGTGACCTATATAAAGCACTCAGCAGTGTCAGACAGGTTGTATGTCCCAGTAAACATTAACTATTGCTACTATAAATTCTCTGATATCTGGAAACACTTCCCAGTGCATGGTTAGACTGTCTTTATTTCAGCCTGCAGAAAATACACATGATTCAAGGGCCTAGAAAGGATTAAAATGTGTGAGTTAGCTCTAACTGATGCATTCTGGCATAAATACTGTGTCTGAGAGGATAAACCTTCTACAAGACTGTCACTGTCACTGTCACTGTCATCCTATTGCTCATCGATTTGCTTGAGCGGGCACCAGTAACATCTCTATTGTGGTTACTATTTTTGGCATATCGAACATGCTACAGGTAGCTTGCCAGGCTCTGCTGTGCGGGTGAGATACTCTCGGTAGCTTGCCAAGCTCTCCGATTGGGGCAGAGGAATCAAACCCGGGTCGGCCGCATACAAGGCAAACACCCTACCCGCTGCGCTATCACTCCAGCCCCTACAAGACTCAGAAAGATAAAGACTTTTCTAGGGAGAAGAGGTTAGTGAATGAACCCGACTAAGGAAGAGATATAGTGAAAGATGCTGAGGAAAGATAAGTAACAGAAAGTTGGCATGGAGAGAGGGGATCCCGTGTGTTTAGGTGACTGGGGCCAGAGGAAGAGAGACTTGTCCACTATTAGTCAGGTAGCTATGGAAAGCCAGCTTGGAATAGGCGTCCTTTCTCCAAAACAATCCAGGTTCTCACTAAGACCCAGGATGTGGTGAATAGAGCCTCACTGGACTGCAGCCTCCCACCCTTTCTCACTCACCTCCTCCGGAGGGACCTTGCACACCATGCAAAGTTCACAGCCTTAAGCTGTGGGCTAAGACTGTGGGCAGGTGGCTGAGTTCCAACATAGCCCAAGAGTCCAGAGCCAAGAATGTAAGAACAAGTAGACTGAAGTCTGTGCCAGGCAGAAGAGGAAGGAGATAGGAATGAGAGAGAATCTCAGCAAACAGTGCCTTTAGGTTTTGTCCTACATGTGAACCTTCATCAAAGATTCTCCAATGAGGTCCTGCTGAATGCAGTCTGGTGTATGAGACAGCTGTAGTTGTGAAGCTGAGAGGGAGAGGGAAAACAGGATAGGACAAAGGAAGAAGCCTCACTGCAATGCAACGCAAGCATGACAACACCTCGAGTAAAAAGCAGTGAGGGGCAGGATGCTGAGCAAGTGTTGACCATCAGAGATGGCGTAGGGATTGGGGAGGTGTCTTTATATCCCCATCAAATACGGATCAATTGGAAGGGCATTATCTCGGTGGTAGAGTGGCAGAGTGGCAGCTCAGCAGACTGCCAGCTGGAGGCTGTCTGTTGGTTATGTTCCAGGGGCAGCAAGGTATCCTTGAAAGGCAGCTAGTAATGCCACAGCCACCTCTATCAGCATTCGAATTCAGCATTCATTCCCAATGCAGTGCTGCTCTCTAAACTTACTGAAAGCACCAAATTAAGGAATATAGAAGCATTGCTTTGTTAGGTTCCTATAAGCATGTGATCACATTTTCATGATTCAATCAATAATCTTAGTTCATGTGTGCTTTTTTGGGGAAGACTCCTTTTAAAATGTAGGTATATTGTTGATTTTTCAAAATTTTTATTAAAGTACTATGATTTACAAAGTTATCCGTAGTTGAGTTTTAGACATACTATGTTCTTTAACACTGAACTCATAGCCAGCAGAACCTCAAATTCAGACCTGAACAAGTGGATCTAGTACACATATTTTCTTGCAAATAACCTCAACAGTAGTGTGAGTATTAGCACTGGGGTTACATATGTATTTAGTGAGGAGGCAAATTAGTAAGTCAGAATTCATAATCAATAAAAAGTGATTGGATTTTTTAAAATCACTTCCTGTTTTTGAATTTATTATTGATTTTGCCTTCTTTCTAGGTGATAATATTGTGAATATCATGATCTAATTGTGCAGGTTAATTTTGGAAAAAAATTAAATACATTATTACTCTATTTAATTTTTTAATTATTAAAATTCATTAGTATTTAAATTGCTTGTTTTTGTTTCACCTAAATTATTTCATGAGTCCCCTATGGCATGCAGACCTAAGAAATCAGTCATACTTTAAAGCTTGGTTTTGTGGGTGCCAGGGAACTTGATCTATGGCTAGTTTGGTTCTACCCAATCTTGGGAAATCCTTTGCTCGAGTTTCTGTTGGACTCATTTATTCGTTCCAGAACACTGAGAAAAAATGGACTTCTTTTCCTTCTTCCACTCAGCATAAGTTATGTTTAGCCTTCCACTGCTAATAAAACAACAGTGTGTGTTTAATGTGGATTGATTCAAATAAGAGAATTCAGCAACTTTCCAAATCCACCAACTTCTTCCTGTGTGGTTAAGCGATCCCATATTTGATGAAAATGGAAAAAGGAAATGGCAAAGAATTTGGATATTCTCTCCAGTTATTGGTTCACTTAAAAAATCTTAATAAATTAGAAGATTTTTCTAATTTATCTTTTATAATTCATGGAAAGCAAAGATAGTTTCAGCGAAAGAGCTGGTTTTCAGGCAAAATCATTGAGTCCTTCTGCATATTGTTTAGTTTGAAGTGCTACCTGGCATTTGTAATTTAAGCTGTTTTGAAGGCGAGAAGACTGCAGATTCTCTGCTGCAATAATTGCAAGGGTACAAATTGATTTCTTTCAGTGGGGTGTTTATTAAAAGCATGTGAGCTTTTTCATTGACCATCAGCCTCTCTGTTATGTTGTGATGATGATGTAAACCAAACCCAAGCCAGAATATAATTCTTTAAAAAACACTGAACCTACATTCTGTGATCAAGAAACTATGATCTGTTTTCTTCTTTTTTATTGAGTTTTATTTATTAAAATTCTGATTGTTTAATAAGGTATAATTGACAAGTACAATTGCAAGATATTTAAATGTATATCATAGTTACTTCGCATAATTATAATACAGACAGCATCTCACAGAGTACTTTTGGTGAGGTTATTCTATTCACTTAGTAAATGTAGAACCATGGGGGGCGATTGAGGGGGGTGTTGTTTGGGGGCTACATCCGGCAATGCTCAAGGGTTACTACTGGTTCTACACTTAGGAATTACTCCTGGTAGAGTTCTGGGGACCATATGGAATGCTGAGGATCAAAACCAGGCAAGTGCCCTGTCTGCTGTATTGTCTTTCTAGCCCTTATAATCAACAAGTTTTTTTTACATTAGAGTCATCAGACTTTATTCTCTAATGTAAAAAAACCTAAAAGTTTATACTTTTACTAACTTTTCCCTATATTTTCCACCCTCCACCAGATCCTGGTAACTCTTTTCTACATTTTTAAAAAAATTGATCTTGATTTTTTAAAATTTCCATATATGTAAGATACCAAGCATTTTTTCTTTTTTCTGTCTGACTAATTTTGTTTAGCATAATATCCTCAAGTTCTATCCATGTTGTTACAAATGGAATAATTTCCCTTTTCTCATTAGTAATAGTATTCCATTATGTATACCTTCATCTTTATTAATTCATCCACTGGCAGACATTTAGATTGTTACTATACCTTGAATAATACTGCAATGAAGATGCAAATACAGATCATGTTTCCATTTACTTTAAACATATATTCAGAAGTGGGATTACTGTATCATATGGTAGTCATACTTTTACTTTAAGGGGAACTTTTTTAATAGTGATTTCATCAATTTACTTTCCCACTAACAATACACAAGAGATTCTTTTTCTCTATGTTCATAGCAACACTTGTGTCTTGTCATTTTGATAATTCTAATAGGTGTGATGTGATATGTTATAATAGTTTTAATATCCATTTTCTTGTGATTAGTTTTGTCAAGCACATTTAGTTTTGTCAAGTTACTGGATCAGGTGTGCATGAGTTGACTTTACTTTTGTTCTTAACTACAGAAGTTTATCTAATAGAAGTCTTCTCTAAGAGCTGCCCAGTCCCCAGTCCTAGAAATTTTTCTAGCTCAGTGGGTAGGGTAAAACTGTGCTTCAAACATTTTTGTAAGTTTCCCCTATTACTGCATCTCCTTCCAAGCCACAGCCTTCAAAGTCTGTTGCCCATAAATTCCCTAAGTTGTAAGTTTCTCAGACAGAAAGTCTATTTCTGGAGTCTGAACATGAGTAGCCGTGCTTGGCATGAAGTGCCAGGTCAGCGAAATTGCCCATCTCCTTCACCAAGCTGCAGTCAGAATCTGCCTATGAAATCGACCTGCCTGTCCATTTCTAGCAACAGCCTTCCTGAGCCAAACCAGCTTCATTTGCTGAGGGAAGCAAGATGTCCAACCCAGGTTGTCCACAAAACCCAAGACCACCTTGCAAATGTTTTGCTCAGGCTCAGAACTTTTGAGTAGGCAACCACCCCCTTGATATATGGAGGGTCCAAAGCATACACAAAGCCACCTATCTGGCTAATGGGAGTGTATCACTCTTCATCTGGGGTGGGGGAAACTCACATAATCCAACTCCCTCTGATAGGCTACTAGCTACTCTGAAATTTTTTGTGTCCTAAAACTAAGGGAGAAAAGAACCAATCCAGTGAATCAATGAGGAAATGGAATTGTATGGTGTGCCCTTATACTCAGGGCTGTATAAGGGAGATCTTCTGGGTTTGAGCCAGCTCTTCTTGTGTGGCATATTATCTTATTTCTTTCATTTAAGTATATGTTATCTCGGTAACTTAAAAAAAATTCAGTGTTCCAGACATTCTCCTGAGAGGTAGAGGACAATATGGCTTTTAACAATTTTTTTAATAGTGACAAATAAGTTCCCAGGTTCAGCTCCATAGAAAGTGGAAAAACAGCAAGGCAAAGGTATTCCAGCAAGCAAAGTCAAAGCATATTTGTAAAAGGAGCCTTTCAGAATAAAGAGAGCAAGTGAAGAAAGAAAGCAGTCACTCCAACTCTTATTTGGGGCATGAAGGTGTCTCCATGCTGGGCTGAAGGTCATTCATAACCTTTGCCTAATGACTCCAGGCTCTTAAAGGAGGACTCAGATTTTATCTTTCATCCTGCTTGCTTCTTGCCGTCTCTTGCTGCAGGGTTCACAGGTGCCTCTAAAACCAGAAAGGAGATAGTTAAAATCCCTCTAGCACAGTGTGGAGTGGAAATTACTCCGTCAAGCCAGGGTGGCAAGTCCATCCTTGTGCACTCTTACAAGCATGTACCCAAACCCCAAGCAATCTTCCACAGTTTGGGGGTTGAGGGAGAGCAATACGGCAAAGGAAGGTCCAAATGACACTTGTGATGACATCTGGAGCTGAAAACGTGGCTAATAATGTATTAGCCCATGGACTCTCTGGTCTTTCCTGGAACGAATTCATCCGGTTCCACAGCAACAGGACGCCTTATGATTTTGATACCCTGGAGGGGCAGAACAGTGGAGTCCTTCTGCCTTGGGTCCCCCTCCTAAAGTCTCTCATCAAACACGTCTCTGTACTCCCCAGGGAAGAGCAACAAGTGGCTGGGAATGGGCTGTCTTGGAAGTCACTGCATGGAAGAAACGAAGAGAAGCTGATCCCATACAATCCCCTCTGGATGCCTCCCCATGTCCCCACACTTCCTTCCCTCTCTCTGTACAGGTACCCCGGGGTGGTCCCACACCACCAGACCCACTGGTAAAGGAGTCAGCAGCACCCCCTGGGATTCCATAGCCTGCCATCACCTCTGCCCTTCCTGGACAGTTTTTCCTTCCTAACTTCTGTATTAGAACTTGAACTCCTAGAAGGCAAGATTGCACTTTATTACTTTTTTCCTTCCCTTCAGGAGAAATGTGTTTAGTAAAATACTATCCTTACAGCACTCTCCATTGCAGACCTCAATCTGAGCTATGGAACATATAGAGCAGATAATTGATTAAAAGCAATTCTCTAACCACCAGACTTGTTGACGTGTGAGCAAGTGTGTGTGCTCATTTGTTTCTTTGTTGTTGGCTCATGCTGACAAGTAATCCTAAAGCCTGTTCATTAGAACTTGGACATGTGTCCACTTAGGCAAATGATTATTTTCATCTTCAATGACTCATAGGAGAGGAACAAGGAGTTCAGATGCAAATTTGAATGGCTGTATCACATTACTTTCTAAATGTATTACTGATTCCCTAGTGCCAAGTATTAGCACATGTAGATGCTCAAGAAGGATTTCTGAGGTGGATAGATGATGGATGGAGGGAAGGATGAAACAAATGAATAAAGAATAAAATGCTGGAGAGGAGGCTGTGAAATAGTATGGTGGATAGAGTGCTTGTCTTGCATATGGCCTGGGTTCGATTTTCAGCATCCCATATGGTGCCCAGAGCACTTCCAGGAGTAATTCTTCAGCACACAGCCAGGAGAAACCTCTGAACATCACTGGGCGTGCCCCTCTGCCTCCACAAAAACAATATAAATAAATTCAATTATTTAATTTAATTAAATTAAATGCTTGGAAGTCAGAGAAATGGGGCTTTTCCTAGAGTTAAACAAAGGCTTTGACTATCTAAGGGTAAAATTTCCCTGAGCCTAAGGCTGACCTAGTGGAATGAACCAGCCACAGAGAAGCCACCATAATGAAGATAAGTGGAACTAAAGGAAATTCCTCAGTGTGCCAGAGTTTTCCAAGTTACACTAACATTCCTGCTGGGTTTCCACATCTTGCCTCTGACCCTTCAGCTGATGTGTGTGGACCTCATGTGTTGGTTCTGTGAAGAACCTCCCAGTGCTCCATGGTGGAAAATAGGTCCCATGACTCTACACCTTCCCTCTTGAGTCCACAGACCGTTTAGCCCTGGCTGGAGGTTGTAATCTTCATCAGGGGGATACATAAAACTCTCTCTCAATGGATTTTTGCTTATCCCCCATAAAATATGAGCTAAATATTTACATATCACACACATATTTTGCGGGGGCTGGTATAGAGTTGAGTAGCATCTTATCAAAGAATGTCGTCAGTAAGTACTAGCTGGGTCATCAATGAATTATTAATAAGTAATTGTTGATAATAATTAATAGGTAAATTACATAATATTTAATTGATTATTTAAAATATACAGTAGCTGGTACTTTAAACAGAAGGAAGGTAGATGAGGAGAGATGCTAGGAGATCCACTGACTTTTTTCCAGGACTTGTGATGCAGTGATTACAACACCAAGACCAGCCCTGCAGCTGGGGTTTGATGTTCACCTCTTTATGTCATAACTTTTGTTAAAATTTAGTAATCACAAAATTATAAAGTCATTCATGACCGGGTTTCAGGCATACAGTGTTTCAACACCGATCCCTTAACCAGTGTCCACTTCCCTCTGCCAATGCTACTCCACCTTTGCTTCCCACCCCATATTTTCTTTTTTTTTGCTTTTTTTGGGCCACACCCAGCGATGCACGGGGGTTATTTCTGGCTTTTGCACTCAGGAACTACTCCTGGCGGCAATTCTTGGGGGACTACATGGGATGCTGGGAATCGAACCCGGGTTGGCCGCGTGCAAGGCGAACATTCTAACTGCTATACAATCACTCCAGCCCCAGCCACCACCACCATGTTTTTATGAGATGTGCTTTTTAAAAAATATATTTTTTGCAACTAGAAATTGAGCTTTAGATGACCCAGCAATATCACTAATGAGACTATATCCCAGCTTGCAAAAAAACACAATAGAAATGACATCTGCACTTGTATGTTCATTGCAGAACTGTTCACAAGAACCAGAATCTGAAAACTACTGAAGTGCTCAAGAACAGATGACTGGTTAAAGAAACTATGGTAGAGCTTTACAATGGAATACTATACAGTTGTTAGGGAAAAAACAAAGTCATGAAATTTGCTTATAAATGGATGGAAATGGAGAGTGTCATGCTAAGGGAAATGAGTCAGAAGGAGAACAGACATAGAATGACTGCACTCATTTGTGAGATATAAAATAACATAATATGAGACTAACACCCAAGGACAATAGGAGGATTGGTCCACAGTTGGAAGTCTGCTTTAAGTGCTGAAGGTAGGAAGGTAGAGGGATGGCAGAAGGAATTCTGGGGACATTGATGGTGGGAAATGTACACTGGTGGAGGGATGGATATTGAAACATTGTATGACTGAAATCCAATCTTTCAAGCTTTGTAAATGTGTATCTTATGGTGATTCCATACAATTTTTTAAAAATATATATATATTTTTGCAGTATGACTTACGGTATTGTTGCTGATCGCATTTCATACACACCCTTCCAGCATCTTTCAGTATCACTTCCTCTTGGCTCAATGCTTCCCTCCGCCACAGATGTCACCTCTTCCTTGTTCTTGCCTCAATCACTGCAAGTGGCATGTTTCTTACCAAATAACAGCTCTCATGTTCTTTGTTTTTATTGCCTTGGGGCATTAATTATTCTACCAGTGTGTTTCTATATGTCCTGCAAATGAGAGAAATAATTCAGTGTCTCGTTATGACTAATTTCACTCAGCATAATGATCCTCTTCAGGTCCCTCCATGTAGCCTCAATTTTTATGACTTTATCTTTTCTTATGGTTGAATATCTATACTAAAACCCATATTCTATTGTGTATATTTACCACCGTTTCTTTACTCACACATCTATGACATATCTGGGAAGAAAGGTATTCTCATTCACTGTTGGAAATTTTGACTGGTCCAAACAGTCATCGTCACTGTTACTATCGTCCCATTTGTTCATCAATTTGCTCGAGCAGGCACCAGAAACGTCTCCATTGTGAGACTTGTTACTGTATTTGGCATGTTGAATACACCATGGGTAGCTTGCCAGGCCCTGCCATGTGGGCGGGATACTCTCAGTAGCTTGCCGGGCTCTCCAAGAGGAACAGAGGAATCGAACCCGGGTCTGCCACGTACAAGGCAAACACCCTACCCACTGTGTTATCACTTCAGTGCCATAACTTTTCTAAACAGCAGCTCAATCCAATGTAATGTGGATACAATAATTGTACCTCTTATAGGACTATTCCCTGGAGCTGAAATAAAACACAAAATGTTAGCTTGATGTCTGGCACCAAGTACATGCTTGTGTTTGACAAATATATTTTTCAACAGTAGATGTTGATTTTGTTTGTTTGTTTGTTTGAGCGGGGTTGATTTGGACCACACTGGCTGTGCTCAGAGCTTATTCCAGCTCTATGCTCAGGGGACCATATGTGGTGCCAGCGATTGAACCCACTCAGCCATGTCAAGGCAAACAACTATCTCTCTGGCCCTAGCAGAGTAAGATTCTAGAGAAGGAGAGGTATGACAAATGCTCAGACGCCTGTGTTGAAATGATAAAACCCTGGGTGACTCCATACTATGTCATAGATCTGGAAATCTCCAGATGTTCCCAAACTGGGTGGTTTCTGCAAAAGGAGGAAGAAATGTAAATAGGGTGGGTGAAACCTAAAAAGGGCTCAGAGAAATTTAGCTGTGGTGTCCAATCGCTTAATCAGGCTCCTTAAAACCCTCCCCTTCTATTTCCTGTTGACCATCCTGACTGTCCCCAAGAAACTTCTCCCCATCTTCCCTCGTCCTTCTTGAGACACACCAGTACCAAGGTTTAGGGTGACGACTCCTGCCTGGTGTCTGACCTGCTAGAGAAAGCCAGTGAATCCTGAGTGTCACTTCTCCACGGGAATCTTTAGGGGGCGCTGTAGGGTGATGTCGGCAGTGAGGATCTGGAGGGAGGCAGCCCTTTGAACTGGGGTGGCAGAGAAACTGCTGAATCAGGGGAAAGCACGTGGGCTATTTTAGGCCAGTCCTAGAAGCGGAGTCAATGGAGGTTTTGTTTATGTAACATCTGCAGGCCTTATGGAGACAATAACCCAGGGTCTCCAGGCCACAGCTTACAGCCAGCAGGGGTGCGGCTGGGCGCTTCCTGTTGTTCTTGGCCTGGCCACCCGACCGTTTGTGCGGCTCCTCTCTTGCAGCCTTTGGCTTCCGGGCTGCCTGATCCATTCTGTCTCTTCAGTTCTCGTCCTGGGGCAAGGCAGGCAAATGAACCCCTGTGAGGTGGTGACCCAGACTCTGCGCCCCAGAGAGTTGCCTCCCTGACCCCAGTGACCCTGCCACGCTGAAGCCTGAGGTCCGGCTGTTTCAGGGTGTCCCTCCTACGCATTCTCTGGGCTGAACGGTTCCATATCTGATGCAGTGCAGTGGGCCCGAGGACAGCCAGGCACCGTCTGAAGCCAGATTGGCCACTGGAAGTTGCTCCACCTAGAGTAAGTTATATAATCCCCCGAGTTATTTACGACATGCAAAAATGTACAGATCTGTGGGGTAAATAATGTATGTTAATTTTCCACCTAATCTGCATGCTCAGAGACAGTAAGGCTCTGAAATCTTTTTGAAACACAGATTCCCTTGATGGTACGGATTGAATGTTCGTGTCCTCTGAACATTTGACGGGCAAAAGTCTAATCTTCAAAGGTGATGGTACTGGAAGGCATAACCTTTAGGAAGTGTTGCAATCATGAGAGTGGGATTTATTTCATGAGTGGGATTAATAGTTTTCTGTTAAAATATTCCTTTCACCACGCAAAGGCTTCATGATGTGAAAGAGACCTCATTGCGTGCACGCTGGCATCCAATTCTTGGGTCGACGGCCTCCAGAATTATGAGAAATGAATTCCTATTGTTTATAATGCCCCCAGTCTGGTGTTTCAGGATAGCAGCCTGAACAGGCGAAGGTGATTGAGAAGGATAGGGTTAAGGATGGCTTCTTTAAGTGGGAGTAAAATTTACATACCCAGTCACAAATCTTCAATGGGCAGTTTGCTAAGTCATTTCACTCCTGTACCCACCGATGGGACAGATGTCCATCACCTTGTAATAAATGTACTTTTGTATCTTTTCTAGTGAATAACTTGCTCATACTCAACGTGCTCCTCTTTGGCACAGTTAAAGCACAGACTAGGTGGCTCTAACCATAGACATGATTTCCCACAGTTCCAGAGGCTGAAAGACTGAGGGCTGGGTGCTGCAAAGTGAAGACTCACTGAATTGCAAACAACCACCCTCTTGCTGCATATTTGCTTCACCTCTTTTTGTGCCCCAAGAGAGAGACAGGTTCTCTGGGGCCTCTGCTGGATGCACATTAATTGTGTCACATCAGTAGATTACAAAATCCCCTAACCTGAGTTACTTCTTTTTTTTTTTTTTTTAATATTTTTTTTTATTAAATTTATTTATTTTTAATTAGAGAATCACCGTGAGGGTACAGTTACAGATTTATACACTTTTGTGCTTATACTTCCCTCATACAAAGTTTGGAACCCATCCCTTCACCAGTGCCCATTCTCCACCACCCGTAAACCCAGTGTCCCTCCCACCCTCCCCAATCCCATCTCCCCCCCACCCCACCCTGCCACTGTGGCAAGGCATTCCCTTCTGTTTTCTCTCTCTAATTAGCTGTTGTGGTTTGCAATAAAGGTGTTGAGTGGCCGCTGTGTTCAGTCTCTAGCCCTCATTCAGCCCGCAACTCCCTTCCCCCACATGGCCTTCGACTACAATGTAGTTGGTGATCGCTTCTCTGAGTTGACCTTTCCCCGGAACGTGAGGCCAGCCTCGAAGCCATGGAGTCTACCTCCTGGTACTTATTTCTACAGTTCTTGAGTGTTAGTCTCCCACTCTGTTATTCTATATACCATAGATGAGTGCAATCTTTCTATGTCTGTCTCTCTCTTTCTGACTCATTTCACTCAGCATGAAACTTTTCATGCCCATCCACTTGACTACAAAATTCTTGACCTCCTTTTTTCTAACAGCTGCATAGTATTCCATTGTATAGATGTACCAAAGTTTCCTCAACCAGTCATCCGTTCTGGGGCATTCGAAACCTGAGTTACTTCTATAAATACCGATACTCCACATACAGTCTCGAGTTCAGTACTTCAACTTTTGAATTTTGAAGAACACCATTCAGTCTACACCATGACCACCACACCTTGACTGGTAGTGGTTGCTGTACCTTTCATATTTAAAGTTGGAAGCAGCTCAATCATCCATCAACACCAAACAAATAAAAAGAAGAGAAGTAAACATTGCTATTTATTCATAGAATGTGATCCTCTCCTGCTGTTATTTAAAAACAAACAACTGCTACTTCATAGGATCCATTCTGATAATTTTCCTTGAGTGGACTGACTGGATTCTGGGGAAGCAAAACCATAAAAGCCTTTGAATCTCACAAATTCAGACCAAGTCTAATTATCCCCTCACATTAAAAAAAAAAAACACCTTTTTTTTATTAGTGAGTCACTGTGAGGTACAGTTACAGACTTACAAACTTGTGTTTGTGTTTCAGTCATACAATGGTTGAGCACTCATCCCTCCACCAGTGCCCATTCTCCACCACCAATGGTTCAAGCATTCCTCTTACATCCCCCACCCCGTCCCCTCCACACCACCCCGCCTCTGTGGCAGGGCATTCCCTTTTGCCCTCTCTCTCCTTTTGGGTGTTGTGGTTTGCAATAGAGGTATTAAGTGGCCATCATGTTCAGTCTATAATCTACTTTCAGACCACATCTCCCATCCCGAGCAGGCCCTCCTAGCACCCTTTACTTGGTGGTTCCTTCTCTATCTGAACTGCCTTTTCCCCCAGCATGTGAGGCCAGCTTCTAAACTGTGGGGTAATCCTCCTGGTACTTATTTCTACTATTCTTGGGTGTTAGTCTCCCATTCTGTTACTTTATATTTCACAAATGAGTGCAGTCTTTCTATGTCTGTCCCTCTCTTTCTGACTCATTTCACTTAACATGATACTTACCATGTTGATCCACCTATATGCAAATTTCATGACTTCATCTTTTCTAACAGCTACATAATATTCCATTGTGTAGCTGTACCAAAGTTTCTTTAACTAGTAATATGTTCTCTGGTACTTGGGTTTTTTTCAAGATTCTGGCTATTGTAAACAGTGCTGCAGTGAACATATAAGTGCAGAAGTTATTTCTATTATACTTTTTTGCATCTCCGGGTTATATTCCTAGAAGTGGTGTTGCTGTATCCCCTCACATTTAAAAGCAAAATGTCCAATCTGCAGGGATCCTGCCTAACCCCTATAGTCTTTCCTCTATGGGATCATGTTGGAGATCCCAGCTCATGGCTACAGTGGTTTCCAGTACAGACGTGCTAATAGGAAACACAGTTTTCTTGGGGAAAAATTGGACTTTCTGTTATTTTTATTAAAGAGCAATAGGCTGGCCAGTTGGCTAAGGAATAAACAGTTGTTTTGAATTAGTTGCAATTTTGAATTAAACCAATATTGGCTTAACAGGTCTTACCCAAGATGATTTTTGTATGGAATATCTTCCTAATTTAGTAAGATATCTATTTGTAATAGTTGTGCTGCTAGTATGAATCAAGCTGCTTAACATAAGAAGAGTTATAAAAATTTTTAAGGGGCCTAGGAAATGACACAAAGAGCTGGAGCACATGCTTTGCATTTGAAAGACCAGGGTTCAATACTCAACACCACATGGTCCTCAGAGTACTTAGCCTGGAGTACTTACCACTTATGAAGATCACTGGGTGTGGCCTCCAGGTCAAACAAAGATCTCTTTTGAGCAGGTAGTTTTACTTCTTTAAAGAACAGATTTAAAGAAAAAAAAGTTAAAAAAGATTAACCTTAAGATGTGAATTAACACAGCAAATTGCTTGAAAATTGAACAACACAGCATTTCCCAGACAATAGAGGGTTTTTTCTATTCCCAGAGAGTGTTTTTTTTTTGTTCCCTGTGAATCTGGTTTTTATCCAGAGACCTTGATCACTGATGTCCCAATTTGCCTTTGGTTTTGTACTACTAGGACATTAAAATGTGTGGAAGCAGAGGAACCAGTGACTCATAGAAAGGAGTCTGTGTATTAACAGCAGAAGAGTCCCCAGTTTGAGAGCTTTGCTATCAAGCCATATCATCTTGAGAAAGTTTCCCAAGTCTCAGTCTCACTATTCAGGAACTGGGAAGGATAATGCCTATCTCTGAGCAACTGATAAGAATTTGGAAATAGAATCTGTGGAATACTTGGCATATAGCACCTTGGTCAATAAACAAACTAACAAACAAAAGAACATACCACATGTCAGACTCTTTAAGAGAGGGCAGTGTAGTGAACCAATGGACGCTACCATCTGGGAGGTCACAGTTATTCAATAAATAGTCACTATTCCAAGAGTTCTTGATAAGACACTCAAAATTATTGATCATCAGGGAAATTAAAATAATCATAATGAGATATTACCTTGATCTTATTAGAATGGTTGTTGCTTTTTTTTAATTCACAAAAAAATGACAAGTGTTGGGAAGAATGTGGAAAATCAGGACTTATGTATATATTACATATGTTTGCAATATATACAAATGACATCACTTCTATGGAACACAATGTGGAGGTTCTCAAAAAGTTAAAATTAGAAACTCCATGTGATGCAGAAATTTTAATTCTGTGTATATGTACAAAGGAAGTCAAAGCTAGAGGAGCACAAAGAGATTCACTTTTCACTTTCATGAGGCATTATCAACAATAGTCAAATATGAAAATAACCATGGAAATGTCCATGTATAAACAGATAAAAGAAAAATGTGGCATATAGATATACAAGGGATTGTTATCCCTGTTTTAAAAGAAGACAATAAGATGATATTCATCAACATAGATGAATATTGAGGAGGTGATGCTAAGTGAAATAAGCCAATCACCTAAGGACCAGTATTGCATGGTTCCACTTAGATAAAGTATAAAACCCATAGAGTAGAATGACTGCTGTTAGGTGTGGGGAGAGGTGAAGATCTGCCTCTGCTATTCAAATAATAATGTTGCTATACAAGAAGCATGGCTATGGCTGCTCAGGGCCCCTCTCCACAGGTTTGGATGAGCCTCATGCATGAAGGAACCGGCAGAGGAACCCAGGTGTGCGGGACCCAGGGCTGAAATCTCCAAGCCTGCTTGGATCGGGACTAGGACTCCTCCACCCAGACCCCCATTTTCCAGTAGCTTGACAACCACACCCACAAACTGCCTTTGGCGCCAAGATCCAGAGACTATAAAATAATGCTCCCAGAAGCCACGTGACCTCTTATAGCCTAATTCTCTGTCTCAGAGAACCTGGCAAGGTAGTGAGAGCATCCTGCCCACACGGCAGAGCCTGGCAAGCTCTCCATGGCATATTCGATATGTCAAATATAGTAACAATGATGGATCTCATAGCTCTTACTCTGAAAGAGCCTCAAATGAAGGACTGCTGGGAAGAACGAGTAAAGAGAGGCTGCTAAAATCTTAGGGCTAGGACGAATGGAGATGTTACTGGCACCCACTCGAGCAAATCAATGAACAATGGGATGATAGTGATGCAGTGATATAAGAAGCATATATTCTGGAATCAACTGCGCAACAAAGTATCTACAATTAATACTGAAAAAAAAACACCAAAAATTTAGAGGATACATCTCATGTGAAGTCTTTCTACTATAAGGAAAAAGAAAAAAGAAAATGTCCTAACTCTGAATCGCATTATGTTCACCTAACCCTCTAAGTTTCATCTTGCTTAAGTTCATAGAGCCTTATAGCATCCAAATTATCCATCAATAAAACTGGCTTTAAAAATTAATTGGATTGGAATGTGCCTAATTGGATTGCAAGTGTGTCCTTTGCATGTGTGAGGTCCTGGAATTGATCCACAACACTACATGCTATCCCTAGCACCAAACCCTACTGGATAAGGTCCCCAAATAAATAAATAAGTAGAATTTAAAATAGTTAATGGGATATTATTCAATCTTAAGTGAATGAGCTATCAAATTGTGAAAAAAAAATGGGGGAAACTTAAGTACATCTTAAACGGGAAGAAGCCAACTTGGAAAAGCTACATACTGCATGATCTCAGGAACATGATGTCCTGGAAAAGTGAAAACTTGATGGACCATAAAAAGTCAGGGGTGGAATGGGGGAAAGAAAACAAAGGATTCCAAGGGCAGTAAAAATATTCAGTGTGATATGAAATGACAACTACACATCACTATCTACTTGTCCAAACCTATAGAATAAATAAAACCAAGAGAAAGCTCTAATCCACTTTGGGTAATGAGGGTATTTCAATGTAGGTTCATCCACCAACGGCCAACATGTACACTCTGGAGGGAGATGTTAGTATTTAAGGGGGTGCTATGTGTCCATGGAGGGGCAGAACTTATATCAGAAATCTTTTTTCTTTCTTTTTGGGTCACACCCGGCGATGCACAGGGGTTACTCCTGGTTCTACACTCAGGAATTACTCCTGAAGGTGCTCAAGGGACCATACGGGATGCTGGGACTCGAACCCGGGTCGCCCGTGTGCAAGGCCCTACCCGCTGTGCTATCACTCCAGCTATATCAGAAATCTTTGTAGTTCCCTCTCAAACTTAAGAAAGCTCCTCTTTAAGAAATAAGTTTTAATTCATGGTAATTTAAGAAAAAGATAGTAAGTCTTAAAAAACAGTAGTCACCATTAATTTCATAAACCCATCTCCTTCAAGTCCACTCCCTGTCTCAAACCTCCCTCCCATGTTCTGCTTGTCTTCTCATCTTACCTTCTAATATATAATAAAATGTAATTATCATAGACAGCCGCGCGCCTGGCTGTCTTCTCAGGGACCCCTCGGAGGGGATGGGCTCCAGCTTCCCTCCCTGCCCCGAGCAGAGCTCCCAGCAGCAGAAGACCTCCAGAACCTATCCACAGCCATGCTCAAGGCCCCTCTCCATATGTTCGGACAGGCCTCACGCATGAAGGTACCGGCAGAGGAACCCACGTATGTGTAATCCCATCAACGGCCAACATCTAGAGACCTAAAAGCAAGCTCCCAGAAGCTCGAGGTAACCTACTTATCCCTCTGGGAGAAACTTGCAAGCTTCTGAGAGCTTCCTGCCCACAAAGGACAGCCTCTTAAGCTTCCCATGGTGTATCTATATTCCAAAGCCAGTAACCAGCTGAATCTCATTCCCCTGACCCTGAAGCCTTTAAAGGCTTCTAAAATCTCAGGGATAGGACGAATGTAGAGGTTACTGAGACTGCTCGAGCCACTCGATGATCAACGGGATTTTGTGATTCATGTGATTCGTGAATTATCATATGCAATCCATCTAAAGTTGCTAATTTTTGCACATTTCACATATATGATATTCGGATATCTTTTTATAATCATAGCAATGAACTAAAAGTGTTTTTTCTATCTTTCTTTAGTAGCATAGGCCTAAGAGCTAGCACAAAGATTAAGGCACCTGTTTTGCACTCAGCTGACCCTAGTTCAATTCCTAATACAGAAAATGGCCCCCTGAGCAATGACAGGAATGACTGCTGAGCACAGAACCAGGAGGAAGCCCTGAACATAAGTCCTGAGTATAGCAAAACAAAACAAAACAAAACAAACACCAAAAAAAAAAAGAAAAAGAAAAATTTCATTTTTTTAATGGTATTAAAAAAAGCCGAAAGGTCTTCCAGCATTGAGGTTTTAGAGATGATAAACTACAGTGTTAAGTTTCTTTTTCTTGTTTATTTTCCCTTCTGGAATGTCAGGTCCCCAGGGCAGGGACCTTCGTTTTGTTCTCTGCTATACTCTAAATGTCCGAAATGGTGCCTGGCATGGGGCAGGCCCTCAGCAAACACTTGTCGAATGAGTTTGTGAATTCATGAATGGATGAATAGCTCTCATACTAGTTGCTAATTGACTGTTGATAACAAAACAAAGAAGCCGAAATTAAAAAAGACAAGACGGGTTATCACAGCACAACCCACGTATATTCTCTCTGCATCTGTCCTACGACCTGATACAAAGAAAACACACCTATTTAAGGAAAATGTTAGTGAGTCAACAGAAGTTATCCTCCAGGGGAAGAGGAGAACCTCACAGATCTTAGGAGTCTTGAAAAGAAAGTTCAGTTCAGTTCATCTTTGTCCCAGATGCTCTCCTCCTCCCTCCCTCTCCCTCCCTCCCTCCCTCTCTCTCCCTCCCTCTCTCTCTCTCTCCCTTTCTCTTTTTCTCTCTCTCCCCTTCTCTCTCTCCCTCTCTCTCTCCCTCTCTCTCCCTCTCTCTCTCCCTCTCTCTCCCTTTCTCTCTCTCTCCCTCTTTCTCTCTCTCTCCCTTTCTCTCCCTCTCTATCTCCCTCTTTCTCTCTCTCTCCCTTTCTCTCCCTCTCTATCTCCCTCTCTCTCTCCCTTTCTCTCTCTCTCTGAAACAGTATTGCATGATGTTCTCAAGAGCTGGTAGGAGAGCCAGGCCCTGTTAGAAAAAGTGGCTAGAGGGTCCCCCAGCAGGTGGTCTATTCATTTCTTCTCAATGCTCCCCAAACAGCCCAGAAATTATCTGTACCTCAAAGTGGGCTCCATCTTTCCATTTGTTTCCTAGTCTTTGCAAGAGCAATGACCTGGAGTCCCCTAAGTCAGAGGCTGGGGGGTGGGGAGGGTGTTCCTGGATGGTCAGAGAGGCTGCCTGGGATTCATTACTGATGGCCCAGGGCAGGGCTGACACTTGTTCGGATGGAGCCTTTGCTCTGGTTCACATTAAGGAATGTTCCCCCGTCTGTCACACACCATCTTTTTGTTTTCCTCTCGTTCCAAAGGACAAATCTTATATTGTCCTTCTCTCCGGAGTCCCTCTAGGAGGACTGAAAAAGTCAAGGAACAAGGGAAACCTGTTTGCAAGGTCAGCACAACCTCACCCAGGAGCCAGCCCTCTCCAGCCGGCAGCTCCTAACGCCTTGACCTTTTTAGTTCTCTTTTGGCTGCCCATCCACTAGGCAGAGTGAAGGAGCCCCATACTCTGGCTGAAAGGCTGAAAGACATGTTTCATTTCTGTTTAAATGAGATGGGGTAGAAAGTGAATTTTTAAGGCTAGGAAGGTAGCTCGGGCTGGAGCGATAGCACAGCGGGTAGGGCGTTTGCCTTGCATGAGGCCAACCCAGGTTCGATTCCTCCGTCCCTCTCGGAGAGCCCAGCAAGCTACTGAGGGTATCCCGCCCTCACGGCAGAGCCTGGCAAGCTACCTGTGGTGTATTCAATATGCCAAAAACAGTAACAAGTCTCACAATGGAGACGTTCCCGGTGCTTGCTCGAGCAAATTGATGAACAACGGGACAACAGTGCTACAGGAAGGTAGGTCAGTGCTCAAGCACATGCTTTATTCATATGAGACCCTGGGTTGGACTATTCACACACAGACACACTTTTTTGTTTTGTCTCATAAAAAAGTAAAATAAAGAAGGTCTATAAAACCTGATTCATCTGGGCTGAAATAAAAAGAAATTAAATATTGAAGAAATTAACTTTAAAGCAAATATATTTTTGTTATTTTTGTGTTGTTATGAGGAAGGACCGCAAGAGCATCATGCCTCAGACCTGCTTGGTACCAGATGAGAAATGTGATCTTGGGATACATCAGAGGTTGGATGGATGGGGGAACGTCTGGGGCTTTGGCAAATAGTCATAGAAATTTTAAGGGAAAAGGTAGGGTGCTAACTGACAATACTTGAGTACCACTCTAGTGAGTTGAGACATTGTAGGAACTTAGTCTGATTGAAGCCTCACAACTCTGGAAGGCCGTGTAATCACCCAATTTAGCAGTGAGTTTAAGAAATTATCACACAGTCCCCAGATCTCCCATGGATTTCCCTTTTTAAAAACATCAATTCACATGTTTATACATCCTTTTGGATGTATTAGCTTATCCAAATGTTGGTTTGGAACCATTTTCTAAGTCCCCCCCCCACCTCCCGCTTTTCTGATCACTAAGATTAAAACCGGAAAGATGGGGTTGACTTCACCTTCTAGCAAACTTGGATTATATTCTAAGAAGCACCTGGAAGCTTGGGATGCTTGATGCTCTAAGGCAGCCGGCCTTGGGGAAACATGGCCTTTTTGCTTCTTTTTTAAAATGTGTTTCAAATATCTGAAGGTAGTTTACAAAAACAATTTCACAATCAGATCTTGATTGCATTGGCCCTCGTGCAAACACCCACACACACTGTCCTCAGTCTGTGGCCTTTGGGGGGGAAAAAAAAAAAACAAAACAGAAAACAAAGCTTGCCCACTGGAAACCAAATCCTGCAAAATCCAGTCCTAAAATCAACAAACAATTGAGGGGCTCTTGTTTCTTGATTGGACAACTTGTTTCATTCATTTATTCCATGCCTTTGAGCAAAGGCTGTGTTGTGTGTTAGGCAAGGGACTAGGACACTAGGGATTAAAACACAAATGTGATTGAATCCTGGCTCTCAAAACACGCCCCCACCCCCCCCCCACCCCCCGCTCCCGTCTAACAGAGACGAGCATCCTGGTCCAAGCCACAGGAGCCTCTGCCTGAGCCATTGCAGACACTACCTCTGGCCTCTGCAATTTTTCCCAGTCCTCCGTCCACACACCAGGACGGATTCCGGGCAAATCCCACCTCTCCTCTCCTGAGCCCTCATCCCGCCTCTCTGACCTGTCCCCTGCTCTTCTCTCTTGCTTGCTGTGTTCCAAGAACACCCCTCTTCTTGCTCCGGCTATAGCAGACCATGGACTTACTCTCATTTTCGTGATTGTCTGCTTGCAGAAATTTGACCTTTTGAGGCACAGGTGGCTCGTTGCCCCGTTCCTTTAGTCCACAATGCAGATGCCATTGAGATCATGCTGTCTCTGACTGCCCTGTATTTGTTATTACAGCTCTGCAGCCTGAGCACCGCCCTCACCCCCATACCCCGCCACACACACACACACACACACGCACACACACACACACACACACACACACACACACACACACACACACACACACACACTCTCAGTCAGCCTCTTCCCAGAAAGATTTGGTTCCATTACACTAACCACGGCCTAACCACACTGGGTATTTTATTTCTTTATTTTAATTAGCTATCTCCCCTTTGATTCTTGAGAGCAATTGTGTGTATGGGGAGAGGGGAAGTGAGGGACAAGGTGGAGTCACACCCCTCTTGGTGCTCAGGGACTATTCCGGGCTCTGTGGTCAGGATTGCCCCCTACTGGTGCTCAGGAACCATATATGACATTGAACCAGGGTCAGATGGGATGCAAGGCAAAGTTTTAATTCCTGTACTATCTCTCTGGCCCCAAGAGCAATTGTTTTGTCTTATATTTATATTCCTGGTACTTAGCATACAGCATTTGATCAATAAGAATCTACTTTTTGAATAATTAAGTAACTAGATTTAATTAAATAAATAACTGTATGAGACATTTATGTAGTAAAAACATGCTATGAAGAGGTATGGATTTTGAGAGCTCAGAGGGGGAAAACACCTTCTATTTTCAGAAATTGGATTGACTGAATCAAAAAATTAACTTTGCATTTTATGTCAAAGGATAAGTAGCAGAGAGGTAACACAGGAGACTTGAGCGTATGCTTTGCATGCAGGAAGTTTCATCCCTGGCATCATCACGTAGACTGCCCCCTCCCCCTCCAAAAAAAAAAAAACAACCTCAAAGATAAAGCAAAAAAGAAAAGAAGAGGGGACAAGCGCTTAAGTAGAGGAAACAGTACGAGCAAATGAGTGAATCATTTGGAACTGCAAGTTTTTCAGGTGCATAGGCTGTATATGAAAAGCAGCTGTGTGAAAAGGGTTGGACATGCAGAATAATTTCAGCTCAAGGCAGGCTAAGGAGCTCTGAGTTTCTTCTTTAAGTGAGGAGGAACTGAGACATTTAGCAGAAGAGAATGATTGGATTTGTTTTAGGAAGCTCCTTTATGGGGAAAGAACCAGGAGGGAGCCAGTGGGGCCAAAATACCAGTGTTAAAGCTAGCTGCAGTCCAACTGTTGAAAGATGAGCTAGAGGCAGGGCCTGTGGGTATCACAAAAAGAGGAACTTAAGGGACACTGGGGCAGCAAACTCCAAAACATACCCTGACAATGGTTGGGATGGTTGGGGGAGGAGATTGCCTTGAGTCAGAAAATATTAGAATGATTCACCCAAGGTATCTACTGGGAATAATTGAGTTTAATACTATCTATCTATCTATCTATCTATCTATCTATCTATATATATATATATATATATATATGACAGGAGAGAGAGTGTGAGGGGTAGAACATTTGCCCTGCACACAGTTGACCTCAGTTTGATACCCAACATGGGTTGGTATCCTGAACACAGAGCTGGGAGTAACCCCTGAGCATCATCAGGGGTTATTCACAAGCCCCCAGGCCCCAAAAAGATTCATCCCACAAATATTTATTGATAGTCTACTATGAATCTGGTATTAATCTAGGCCCTAGGGCTATAGCTTTACAAACTAGAAATTCCCAGATGCCAGAGACTGTGAATAAGTCCACGAAGAGATGGTGCAATTTCAGATTGTGAAATGAAGCTTACAGGGGAAAATAAAGCATGGCTAAAAGATAGCACAGCATGTTTGTTTCATGTGAAAGTTGGGGAACAGTTCTCTGCAGGGGTGATAACAGAACATGGGAAAACTGTGGCGATCTGGAGAGAACGCTATTCAGACAGGGAATGGGAGCATAAAGATTTAGTAACTAAAACAAGAGAGCAGGGGCTGACTAACACAGAGAGGGCAGTTGAGGCAGACGTTCAGGAACTCATCAGTGGGTTTTTACCATTTAACACCATGGCCTAGTGAAATTAGAGCAGGTTGACTAACAAAAGGAGAGAAGGAAGGGCAGCTTGCACGTGAGCTCTTGACTCAGCAGATGGCGGGAGAGTTTGTTCTTAGGACACATACCATCCCGCCCACTGTGAGAGGATGGGGCAGAAGCAGGACAAAGAGTTTTGGTATGAGAGAAAGGCATGTTCTCCAGTTGTTTTTGTCTTTAAGGTTATTTTTATTCAGATTTAGGTAATATGGATACAATGGTGTTCATCTTTACGGCACTGATGTACAAGCTAACTGCACACCATAACAGCATCGTGCTCATGACCCTTTACCGTTCCCTTGTCATCTCTGCTCTGGTCTGCTCTCACTCTTCATAGGTTTGGTGATCCAAGTCCAAAAGCTTATCATCATTTTATACGGTCTGTTCCCTGTTTCCTCTCTCTCTACCACAGATGAGTCAAATCATCTGCTAGTTGTACTTCTTTTCTGAACTATTTCACTTAACCTGGTTAGAATCTCCTAGTTCTATCCAAGTTGTAGCAAACTGCATGATTTTGATCTTTTCTTTTCTTGCAGCTACATAGCATTCCTTTGTGTATAAACCACAACTTCTTTATCCATTCATTTGCTATTGGACGTTTGGGTTGTATCCACACCCTGGCTATTTTGCTATGTGCTGCAGTGGACTTATGGGTGTGTGTATATATCTTTTTGAAGTAACATTTTTATCTTTTGGTGTAGATTCCAAGAAATCTCTCCAGTTATTTTTATTTTCTCGGCAGAAGAGTGTTGTAAGTTTGAGGAGCAAGCAGAGAGTATAAAAAGTGGCCACCAAATAGGAGTACAAGTTGAACAACAGATGTATTAGCATTTCAGGTGACTGGAAGGACTAGTACTTTTATTGAGATGTAACTGACATCTGATATTATGTAAATTTAAGGCACATAATGTTTTTATTCTATATAAAATTATATTCATTACAAAGCAATTGCCAAAGGGTCATTAATACCTAATTTTGGTCTCTTTTTTTGTGTGGTGAGACTCTATAAGATCTTCTCTCAACAATTTTCAAGTATATAAATCAGTATTGGTCATTATAATAACTGTGTCCTAAAAGGACTTAGTAATAAATAGGTAAAATTGGTACTCTCTGTTGAACATCTCCCTATTTCTCCCACTTCCTAAGCCATTGGTAAGCACCGTTCTACTCTCTGTAAGTTTAGCTTCCTCTGATCCAAAGTTGTGCTGCATTTGTTTCCTTTTAATTATTTCACTCAACCTAATAACCTCAAGACCTGCCCAAGTTGTCATAAATGGCAGGAGTGCCTTCGTACGTATATCTGAATAAAAGAACCCTTCATTTGAAATAAGATCCGTCAGCCTGGTTGTATATTTTAACTACATCCAGGTCAGCCACATGGGGGCAGGTGTGAAGTAGGTAGAGAAAAACAAGTGAGATTGGTGGAGAAAGGTGTTGTGAGGTAGAGAAACGAAGGTCAGCTTGGCCTGACATATCTAAGGCAACGCAGATTGGAGCTGTCTCATGCAGTTGAAACCAGGAGTCCACATTTCATATAAGTACTGGAGGTGTCGCTCATGCAGGCAGCAAACATCTGAGCGTGTCTTGTGTATCAGACAGTGCACCCCAACATCGGGCTACAGTAGTGAACAAAAGACAGAATTTCTCTCCTCATGCAGAGATGCATGCTGGTAGGGGAAATCATGATGTATAATTCAGAGGTTTCTTAAAAGGGGAGAGGTGGATGTATGCAAAATAGTTCGATGGTATGTGGGGAAAAGATATTTAAACTTCATCTTCTTTTGTGTCTATTTTTATATGCTATCAATGTTATAATGTTAACACAGCAATCCATCTATGATTTCAAAATAAATGCATATGTGGAGGAGGTGAATCATTGCAAATTATTTAATGATAGAGATGTTTGATCAAAAACATTTGGAAACCACAAGTCATGAATAACATTGTAGAGGAAGAGAGATTGTAGCTAAGTTTTCCCCCCAAAGTGACACTGTTAAGAATGAACATAAGGAATTAGAATAGCTTTCTGCAGGGCATAGCCCATGAATCATCCCATCCTGTGTTGAGAATTAAAATTCCTAAATGATGAGACTTCCAGAAATGGGACCGAATTTTTAAAAATCCTTTATCATGATAGTGCTGTAAAAAAACAAAGCAGCCGCCATATGTTAAGATGGAGGCCATTTTGCTAAGATAAAATGACTGTTGGTTAAGCAGGCAGTAGAGAGCTGTGGTTCTTGCAGGACTTTGCCGGATTCCAGTGAAAAATGGACCCCATGACTGTCAAGCACCTTGTTAGCTCTAGATATCACTGACTGTCTGAAAAATGAGCTATGAATTTGGAATTAGAAAAATTTATGCATGGAGTGGGATAACAGAAGGATTAATCATAGTCTTGCATCTACAGCGGGGCAAAGATCTGCCCATATTGCAGCAAAGGGGGAGATGGAGAATATTTCGACATTTCCCGCTTACTTCGTGAGAGAGGGTGCCGGAGAGCAGATGTGCGCATTTTTGTTTCTGTGGTTGATATTTTCCTGTAGTGAAAAGGAGTGACTCATGAGATTTCCTCCCACCCTACCCCCACTTGACTGATGAAAAGAGGAGGCAGTTCCTAAGAGTGGAAAGTTACTTATTTATCGCTATCTCCAGTGCCTACAGGTCAAGAAATAGATGCTCAGAGGAACTAAGTAAATAGCCCAGAGTCACCCTGCTGATCACTAATGGAGCTGGAATTCAAAGCCAGGGCCATTTAATGCCAAAGCCCACGCTCTCTCTGATATGTCGTGAGTAGAAGAGACTCCTTGGGGATAAAGAGATAGTACTGCAGATAGGACACTTGCCTCACACCTAAACAACGTGGGTTTGAGTTTTGGCACCCTCTATAGTCCCTTGTACCTCCAGGATTGATCCTTAAACACAGAGCCAGGAGTAAACCACAGGCACTGCCAGGTGCAGCCCCTAGCGCCCTGCCAGAACAAAAAGTGGAAGAGATTCTTCAGGAAAATCATAGGAGGTCAGAGAGGCATGGGTACATTCCCAAGGTTTCTTTCAACTGGGCTGTGGTAAGAAGGAGAAACAGTAACTCACAAAACCATTGTTTCTTTTTAAAAGTGATACAAGATAGTTTTATTCAGAAAAAATGTAAGGAAAGTCAAAGAGAGAGAGAATACATATAGTAGGTTGTTATGTGAGTAGGAAAGAATGCACCAATGAGTTGATTATTGATGCTAGTTTCACTCCAAAAATTCCATGATTCTGAGTATGATATCAACTTTAATACTGGTTAAACTTACTCTTATTTTTTTTTTCTGTTAGGTAACACATGAATTTTATTATGCTTATCTTGGCTCCCTCAGCCTAAACTACAGTGGCTTGTTGATCAGAGAGGAAAAAAAAGGAATAATATTCCAATCATATTTTAGTTGATGCAAATGAATGATGCTAGTCTAGGGCAAAGGGAATATGTCCACATGACTATAACATGACTATAGGCTTCTGTCTCTACTGAGATAAGGAATGGAGCAACATATATATATATAATATATATTATATATATATATATATATGTATATACACACCCAGCAATGCACAGGGGTGGCTCTGCACTCAGGAATTACTCCTGGTGGTGCTCGGGGGGGACCAACATTAATTGCAGAGGCACATTCTTCATTACTGTCTCTTAAGAAACTGTAAGGATGTCCCTAGGACCAATTTCCCCTAAATAAAATTTCTACTCCCAGAGAAAACTTTTGGATCCCAGGATTCAGGGAATGTGAATGTGCAAAGGAGCTCTGTAGCAATAAGGAATCAGCACAAGAAATGTAAGGAGCCAGGAGTTAGTTCAAGGGCTGGTGCACAGGCCTGAGTTTGACCCTAGCACTGCATCACCAACTGAGCACCACATTACATTGCCCGCAGTGCCCCTTCCCCAGCTACGAACCCCAGCCCAGGATAAACTGACTCTGTTAACTCCTTGATCTTGGAATTGTTGGCCTCCAGAACCAGCAAGAAAACATTTCTGTTGTTGAAGCAACAGATTTGTTATGTAATTTGTTATGGCAGCTCTAGCAAGCAACACAGTGCACTCACACAAAAGAAACGGGCCAGCACTTGGAAAAGTGTCAGGCCCATAGTAAGTGTTCAATGCATATTTGTTAGATGAATAAGTAAAGGCAGAAAAAAAACAGCTTTGAATAAGAGAATGCCTCTCCTCCTTTCTCTTCAGCGTTTCTCCCTCTGCCATGAGCAACACATATTATACTCCTTGCGGGGAGCAAGGGCAGGCAATCAGACCAGGACTCAAAGCTTCCAGCAGTGACCGACACATCTGAGAAGTTCTCCAGGTAGCAGACACCTTCTCCTTGGCCAGGCCTGCTCAGTTAAGGAAACTGTGTCTAGGAGGACTAAAAACCTTCAACTTATTGTTATTATTCATCAGAGTTAAGTACATGTTGTCTAGAAGTTTTACTTTGTTTTCAAAATCTGCTGTAAAATGTGTTGGGAGGGTTTGGAGGCCCCGAGTCACCTCTGCTGTGTATTTTCAGAGCCGTTTGCCACTTCATTGTGAAAGACATCTGAATTTCTGGGAAAATAGAATCCATATGCTCTGGGCCTCTCTCCTACAGACCTCCGGAAGGCTTATTTATAAGCACTGTGTGGAAGAAAAGAAATCCTGGAGCCTGGTCCATCCTTTCCCTTTGAAGGAACTGTGCTGCCCTTCACCACCTTGGCTCACTAAGCCTTTTGATTCCATCCGAACCTGCTTCCCTACCAGGACTTACCTGCAACCTTTCTTGGTGATTCTTTCTTAGAGCTCAGGCCCAGCACTCTTGCACAGATTCAAGGGACCAGGGACCGGACCGTGCCCCAGGCCTTTCTGTCTTTTCCTAAGCACCAAGATTTGCTTCGTTTCTGTAACCCCTCAGTCTGATGCATTATTTATTTAGTGCTGGTAGGGATCAAAGCCAGGTCTCAAGCACGCAAGGCATAAGTTTGACCACCGAGCCACATTCCCAGCTTCAGATGCATCTTTCTTTCTTTTCCATTATTTTTATTACAGGAATGATGTTTATAACAGTTTCCACATTACTGTTTAATAAGTTGTAGTGCTGCAATATCATGCCCACTGTTAGAATGCCAGGATCCAGAGCAAGAAGGATAGTTCCTAACAACCCACTTTTGTCTCCTGACCACCAGGAGTGATTCCTGCGCCCAGAGCCAGAAGTAGCCCTTGAGCATTGCCTGGTGTGACCCCAAAAAGCAAACAACAACAAAAAGTGCCAGGATCCCTCCACCACTGTCAGAAGCTTCCTCTTTTCCCAAGCATCTTTAGAGATCACAGTTCTGTTGAGAAATCTCAGACTTTTTTTTTTTTATTGGGACTTTGTTTCTTTGTTTCTAATGGCTTTCTGCTTCTTTATATTCTGTGTTTGAGGGGATCATCCAGTATGATTCGCTTTTTCCTACTGACTCATTTCATCATGATACCCTCCAATTCCATCCAGGTTTCAGGGATCTGCAAGATTTCATCTTTCCCCGTAGCTGAGTAATATTCCCTTGTGTATACGTACAGCACATTTTCTTTATCCAGTGATCTGTTGTAAACTTGGGATGTTTACAGCCTTTGGCATTTGTGTAGATTGCTGCAATGGATATAGGTAGCATAGGCCCTTGCAGGTT